>NC_141827.1:3005000-3052500 GCF_982586985.1 Callionymus lyra | reverse complement strand
TGAACTTCAAGAGTTTTAAAGTCTTTATTGATTTGAATTTGTTCTGATTCACAGTTTTGAAGACATTTGTTCTGCTGAAGCAACAAAACCTAAGATTGAAAATATTGTTTTATTGTCCGTGGAACTGCTTTGTTGTGGATCCTCCGTTGCTCAGTTGCCACGTACCACATGTTCCGCTTGTGTGGTTGTGTACGTGTGAGTCTGTGTATGTGGTTGTGTATGTTAGTATGTGTGTGTGTGTGTGTGTGTGTGTGGTTGTGTATATGTGAGTCTGTGTGTGCATGTGTGGTTGTGTTAGTAAGTAAGTATTTTATATACTGTATATAGGTGCGTGTGTGTGTGTATAGGGGTGTGTGTGTGTGTGTGTGTGTATAGGGTTGTGTGTGTGTGTATAGGGGGGTGTGTGTATAGGGGTGTGTGTGTATAGACGTGTGGGTGTGTTTTTGGGGTGTGTGTATGTGTATGTATAGGGGGTGTATAGGGGTGTGTGTGTATGTATAGGGGTGTGTGTTTGTGTATGTATAGGGGTGTGTGTGTGTGTGTGTGTATAGGGAGCTGTGTGTGTATAGAGGTGTGTTTGTATGTATAGGTGTGTGTGTGTAGGGGTGTGTGTGTGTGTGTATGTATAGGGGTGTGTGGTTGTGTATGTATAGGGGTGTGTGTGTCTCTATAGGGATGTGTGTGTGTGTATAGGGAGCTGTGTGTGTATAGAGGTGTGTTTGTATGTATAGGGGTGTGTGTGTAGGGGTGTGCGTGTGTGTGTATGTATAGGGACGTGTGTGTATCTAAGGTAAGGTAAGGTAAGGTAAAACTTTATTGATCTATAGGGGTTGTGTCTATAGGGGTGTGTGTTTGTGTGTGTATAGGGGGGGTGTATGTATAGGGGCAAGTGCACGGTTGTGTGTGTGTGTGTGCGTGCGTGTGTGTGCGTGCGTGTGTGTGTGTGTGTGTGTGCGTGCGTGTGTGTGTGTGTGTGTGTGTGTGTGTGTGCGTGTGTGTGTGGGGGGTGTGTGTGTGTGTGTGTGTGTTGATAGCATCTCTAGTGTGTAACGCTCTCATTAGTCTCTTCCCTGCTTGTGTTTCTTCCGAGTGAACGAGGAACGTCTTCTCCTCACTGAAGTGAAAATAGTTCAGAGCATGAAACTGTCTTTGACAAGACGAGGGGTTCAGTCCCGCTGCACCCCCGCCTGCTGCTTCAAACAAAGCCGGGTTTTGTCTGAAGTCCAGCACGACTGAAGCTCCACGTGCTGCGATGAATGTGTTGCTCAAAGGCATTTGTGAGGAAGATGTTTCATAATGTTTGTTTGTCCCTGAAATAGACGTCGTTTCAACGGAGGCCAAATAATACAAAACTGTTGGTGTCGAGTTAAACATTTGAAATATGTATGTGTTGGTTATTAGAGTCGCACTGGTTAGTTATTAATAATTGATCGTCTGATCAGTTTTTCAATCAAATAACTGCACAAGTCGACAGAATTAAAAATCTACTCAACACATCTTTGACTTTAATAGATACAGAAACCAGTAAAGACTAAAGATATTCTAGTTATTCTAGTTATTATTCTTGTTAGTCTATATTGTATTTATTGTATTTATTGTATTTATTGTATTTATTGTATTTATTGTATTTATTGTATTTATTGTAGTTATTGTAGTTATTGTAGTTATGCTAGTTACCATACTGGCTATTACTCTAGCTATTATTCAAGTTATTCAAACTATTCAAGTTATTCAAGTTATTCAAGTTATTCAAGTTATTCAAGTTATTCAAGTTATTCAAGTTATTCAAGTTATTCAAGTTATTCAGTTATTAAGTTATTCAAGTTATTAAGTTATTCAAGTTATTCAAGTTATTCAAGTTATTCAAGTTATTCAAGTTATTCAAGTTATTCAAGTTATTCAAGTTATTCAAGTTATTCAAGTTATTCAAGTTATTCAAGTTATTAAGTTATTCAAGTTATTCAAGTTGTTCGCGTTGTTCAGGTTATTCTAGTTATACCTTCTAAAAATAGAAGTCCTATCTTTTATCTCTCCAGCACCCCCATGGACCCTCCTACACTCTCCTCTTTTCTCTCACTATATCCTCCCTCACTCCTCTCCTTATCCATCTGTCTACCCCCCCATCCTTCCTCCCAGCCGGTCAAAGCGGCAGGCCGTCAACAATGAGTCTGGTTCCGCTCGAGGTTTCTGCTTCTAAAAGGAAGTTTTTCCTCGCCATAGCTCACTGTACAGTGTTTTGTTTGTTGCTCTTTGTTGAATTGCTGGATCTATTTTTCCTTGATCAACTGTAGTCTTATTTCAACTGTATAGTGTCTTGAGATAACTTTGTTATGATAAGACACTTCTTCACACGAAATTTTCTGCTCATTTCTTTACAAACTCCTGTTTGTGAAACTAACCTGGAGAAGGTTCTGATCCGATCCCGCCTTGAAAAGACTCAAGAATGAACAAAAAGAGACTTCGGTGACGGTTTAACACTCGCCACCCAAGATGCATTTGTGAGAACGAATGTTTCACACTCTGTTCTTGGACGACGGCCTGAAGGAAACAATGAGTGAGTCTCTGCTGGTGTGAGTTTCTGTGCTCGTCAAGAATCCTCTGGTGCTTTGTTCGCCGTGTGGCGTGAAATCAAGATCACGCTCGCAGCAGTTCCTTCAAACTCTTCATCCATGAATACATGTTCCTGCTTCTGGATGTTGGAGCTCGAGCGAGAACATCAAACATCTCACGTCAGTGTCGCTGGTTTCAAACCCCTGACCGCGGCCCATTCTCGGGTCTGACAGAACATCAAAGAAGATGATGTTTGACTTGTTTCTCTGACTCGATGACAACGAGACGAACTTTTACATTCGTGTCATCGAACGAAACACAAGAGTGTCTTCAATGGAAAGAGTTTCTTTGGTCAACGAAGTAGATCCTGGAGTTAATAATAATAATAATAATAATAATAATAATAATAATAATAATAATAATAATAATAATAATAATAATAATAATAATAATAATAATAATAATAATAATAATAATAATAATACACAACCAACATCACGACCAACATCACGACCAACATCACGACCAACATCACGACCAACATCATGACTAACATAACTACTAACATCACAACTAACATCACGACCAACATCACAACCAACATCACAACCAACATCACGACTAACATCATGACTATCATAACTACTAACATCACAACTAACATCACGACCAACATCACAACCAACACCACGACCAACATCACGACCAACATCACTACTAACATCACGACCAACATCATGACTAACATAACTACTAACATAACTACTAACATCACGACCAACATCACTACTAACATCACGACCAACATCACGACCAACATCATGACTAACATAACTACTAACATCACAACTAACATCACGACCAACATCACGACCAACAGCACGACCAACATCACGACCAACATCACGACCAACATCACAACCAACATCACAACCAACATCACGACCAACATCACGACCAACATCATGACCAACATCACGACCAACATCACGACCAACATCACAACCAACATCACGACCAACATCACAACCAACATCACGACCAACATCATGACTAACATAACTACTAACATCACGACCAACATCACAACCAACATCACGACCAACATCACAACCAACATCACGGCCAACATCACGACCAACATCTCGACCAACATCACGACCAACATCACAACCAACATCACGACCAACATCACGACCAACATAACTACTAACATCACAACTAACATCACGACCAACATCTCGACCAACATCACGACCAACATCACAACCAACATCACAACCAACATCACGACCAACATCACGACCAACATCATGACTAACATAACTACTAACATCACAACTAACATCACGACCAACATCATGACTAACATCATGACCAACATCACAACCAACATCACGACCAACATCACGACCAACATCACGACCAACATCACGACCAACATCATGACTAACATAACTACTAACATCACAACCAACATCACGGCCAACATCACGACCAACATCTCGACCAACATCACGACCAACATCACAACCAACATCACGACCAACATCACAACCAACATCACAACCAACATCACGACCAACATCACAACCAACATCACGGCCAACATCACGACCAACATCATGACTAACATAACTACTAACATCACAACTAACATCACGACCAACATCACAACCAACATCACTACTAACATCACTACTAACATCACGACTAACATCACTACTAACATCACGACTAACACCACAACCAACATCACGACCAACATCACTACTAACACCACGACCAACATCACGACCAACATCATGACTAACATAACTACTAACATCACGACCAACATCACAACCAACATCACTACTAACACCACGACCAACATCATGACTAACATAACTACTAATATCACGACTAACATCACTACTAACATCACTACTAACATCACTACTAACATCACTACTAACATCACGACCAACATAATGGCCGAGCCTCGAAACTGTCCTTTAATACTCTTGTATTGTTTGTGTAGCTGGTGATCGGTCTGTCACATCTATCAGTTGTGTTGTTGTTTACACAACAACCAGTTCAACCGCTCAACAACCAGTTTCCAACAACGAACCTCCGAGGTTCTCCTGGAACAACAACTTCTTCTCTTGTTTCAGACGCACAGACGGTGGAGTCTGTTCATCATAACAGTCGTAGTTGGAGAGACACACTTCTGTCTCCATGGCAACAGTTAGTGACATTGAGCGACAGAACCGATGAAACAAACTTGTTTTTGCTTCAAACGAAGGACACAGAGTTTATCTTCATCACTACATTAAAGAATGAATGACCTTCAGAAGGTGACACACGACCTTCATATGTTGATATTGATGGAACAACTTGAATCATTTCTGCATCAAGAAATATTAAACCAGCAGTTTGTTAGCAACGATATAAGATGGCGGTTCGTACTGTAGTTGGTGTTTGATCGACGACACTATTATAAAATAAACTTTTAACATCCAGATATGAATCTATGTGTAATAATAATACAGCGTAAATGATTTTACTTCATTGAAATCCTTGAACCTTCTCCGTCCACCATCTTTGTTCTTCCTCCTCACCATTAGCATCTCAACAGTAGCCGCTATGCTAGTTAGCCAGTGTGGCTATCAGCTAACAAGTTCCACCAGTGATTGTAAACGTGTCGACAGATACTCAGTCGAGACCAAAAAAGAGTTTCATGCCAGGATTTGTTTGTGTGGATAAAAAAGTATAATTCTGAGAAGTTTGAAAAGAAGTCAAGCTAACGTAGAACGACAAGAAACAATTTTATTTCAGTTAAAATTATGTTTGTGGTTGTGATGTATCAGTTAAATAGTTTATCTTTTGACGAACTGAGTGGACTTTTTAAGTGAAGTTATTCAAGTGTTGTTGTCATAGTAACTCAATACCTGCTCAAACATATATTGTTAATATATATATTTATCTTCCAATAAATACATTAGTTGGAGATGAATTGAAGTAATGATTGTTTACTATTATTGTAATTTTGTTGCCGTCACCATCAAGTAAAAAGTCTTGTATCTTCACAGTAAGTACTTAAATAAAACGGTGAGAATATTTCTCTTGATCCTGAGATCAATGATCAGGTTCTGAGATTTGAATCCGACTCGACAGAAGCTCGAGCATCGACGTGAGCTGAGAATATTGAGTCGTAGCCATGAGCTCGTGGGTCTGATCCGAGCTCGGCCTCTGCTCTGTGAGTTAATGTGTCTGGAAGAGAAGCTTCACTAGAAAAGCCTTCAGTCCTGCTTCTCTTCCTCCCACGTCCATGAAGCAGATCATCTCTGAGGCTCCTGCGGTCAATAGTACGTCAGACGAGCACGAGCTCTGCTGTCTCGCCGCCGCTTTCATCTGTTTAAGTGTTGAGATGTTGAGACGGAAGACTCCAGGATGGTGGAGGTTCTAGTCATGAACGGAGAAGATCCAGCTCTGATTGATGAAAACCACTCCATTGATCGTCATCTGTGAGACGAGACTTCATTGAAGAAAAAAGACAATTCCAGTCATTGTTGGCTGTAAAATGTGAATTTCATCCTCGGGTGAGTTCCCGACTGTTCCCTGAGTCTGCAGTTACCGTGGTTACGACCGTCCTCCAGCGAGGCGTCGTAGTAGCGTGATGTTGTTGGAGGAGGGTCGAGTGTGTGAGCGTCTAAATTTAGGCGACTCGTCTTCCGTTCCTCGTGTCGGCTGTTTTGTTGACGTCGGCGGCAGGAGAACATAAATCATTCACACGGAGGAACGACGGATCCGTCCTTCCCAGGAGACACTGGTTGTGACGGGAGCTGCTAGTTAGAAACCTCTGTGTGTCGGGATCACGACTGTTCGACTGTTCAAGTGTGTTTGATTTAAATCTTAACATTTCAAAGAACTTCTTATTTCAAGAATCATTTCTATGACATTTGTAATCAACAAATCTTCTTCCACAGCAGGTTTGTAAAGGTTTGTATGTTTATGTTTATATAGGTTTATATTATTATATAGGTTTATATGTTTATGTTTATATAGGTTTATATGTTTATGTTTATATAGGTTTATATATTTCTGTTTATATAGGTTTATATGTTTATGTTCATATAGGTTTAGATGTTTATGTTTATATTGGTTTATATATTTATGTTTATATAGGTTTATATGTTTATGTTTATATAGGTTAATATGTTTATGTTTATATTTATATTGGTTTATATTTTCATGTTTATAGAGGTTTATATGTTTATGTTTATATAGGTTAATATGTTTATGTTTATATTTATATTGGTTTATATATTTATGTTTATAGAGGTTTATATGTTTATGTTTATATAGGTTTATATGTTTATGTTTATATTGGTTTATATGTTTATGTTTAAATAGGTTTATATGTTTATGTTTATATAGGTTTATATGTTTATGTTTAAATAGGTTTATATGTTTATGTTTATATAGGTTTATATGTTTATGTTTATATAGGTTTATATGTTTATGTTTATATAGGTTTATATGTTTATGTTTATATAGGTTTATATGTTTATGTTTAAATAGGTTTATATGTTCATGTTTATATAGGTTTATATTTTTATGTTTATATAGGTTTATATGTTTATGTTTAAATAGGTTTATATGTTTATGTTTATATAGGTTTATATGTTTATGTTTATATAGGTTTATATGTTTATGTTTATATAGGTTTATATGTTATAACAACATAATATCCAGTTATTGAACTTTTATGATAACATCTATAATCAGATCATTATTTTGTGATTATAAATAAGATCACAAATAAAGCCTGGATGTCCAGACTGACAGAAACAACTGTGTGTTTGAAAATGTTACTTTAAATGAGTTATTTTCAGCGTAACAGTAGCATTAGCTTCTGTTAGCATTGAACTGATTTAAAACTAGTTTATTTCCCAATGAGGTTAGAGATAATAAAACTTTATAAAGAATTAAAAACATTCATGAGTTTGTAAAGTTATTGTGTTGTTACTTTTGATCAATGACTGTAGAAACTTCATTATTTACTCACAAACAACTATTATCTCTGTGAGTCTGGTGTCAACGTCATAAGTTTAGAGTTGAAACAGATGTTGGAACATCGAACCTCCAGCTTTAATTCAAGAATGAAAAAGTATTTCTACGTCTTCTGATGCTTCAGTAGGTCATGATTGATGGAGAACGTTGGTGGTCGAGCTGGTGTTGAAGCTCGTCCATGTTTCATGAGAATAGATCGTCCTTCAGTCACGTCTCGTCATCCTGATCGTTGACGTGAAGAAGCTTTTTCAATGTGATTTACCTGAGATTTATGACATTTTCTCTTCGGCCTCCATCACTCAAACTAAGCGTTGATGTCAATATTGTGATTTAAGAGATTTTGACGAGAGCTGAGATTGTTTTGTTTGTTTCATATGTTTCTTCTTTTACGTTGTGTTTGTTTCGTCTTCTCTGCTCTTGTTGTCATTAACATTAATTTGACGTTGACTTCTTCTTATAAAGTGTTGACTGAAGCTCTTCAAGACTCACAGGACGGACGTCCACCTCATAGAACCCATGATAAGGCGACACATTGAGGGAGTTATTTCAAGCTGAGAGCAAAAACATTTCAACTCCAGGTCACGTGAAGGACGGCAACAGAACAGACAGGGTTGCCATGACGACACCTGTCTTCATGTGTTCATCTTCTCGATCCACCGGAGAGTTTCCTGCGAGACGTCAACTCTCTGGTCAAGAAAGGTTTGTTGGCTAAACTCACGGAGCAGCAGCTCCACGACTTGAGGTCCTGATGGTGTCGTGATGAAGTGCTCGTCGATGAATCTCTCAACACGTGTGGTGATGTGAAGTGACTCCCCTTCGATGAGGAAATGATGGACAAGTGAAGACAGAAGTCACAGGAGGACACGTGAGATCATCACCACACGTTCGAGTGATTCAAGGATTTTCATCTAAAATCCCTTCGATATTCCAGACGTGATGTTTGAAAACGAACCGACTTTTATCAACAACTATATCTAACTAACTAGTATCAACTCTGGTGTCATTAAACATCAACTAGTATCAACTCTGGTGTCATTAAACATCAACTAGTATCAACTCTGGTGTCATTAAACATCAACTAGTATCAACTCTGGTGTCATTAAACATCAACTAGTATCAACTCTGGTGTCATTAAACATCAACTAGTATCAACTCTGGTGTCATTAAACATCAACTAGTATCAACTCTGGTGTCATTAAACATCAACTAGTATCAACTCTGGTGTCATTAAACATCAACTAGTATCAACTCTGTTGTCATTAAACATCAACTAGTATCAACTCTGGTGTCATTAAACATCAACTAGTATCAACTCTGGTGTCATTAAACATCAACTAGTATCAACTCTGGTGTCATTAAACATCAACTAGTATCAACTCTGGTGTCATTAAACATCAACTAGTATCAACTCTGGTTTCATTAAACATCAACTAGTATCAACTCTGGTGTCATTAAACATCAACTAGTATCAACTCTGGTGTCATTAAACATCAACTAGTATCAACTCTGGTGTCATTAAACATCAACTAGTATCAACTCTGGTGTCATTAAACATCAACTAGTATCAACTCTGGTTTCATTAAACATCTACTAGTATCAACTCTGGTGTCATTAAACATCAACTAGTATCAACTCTGGTGTCATTAAACATCAACTAGTATCAACTCTGGTTTCATTAAACATCAACTAGTATCAACTCTGGTGTCATTAAACATCAACTAGTATCAACTCTGGTTTCATTAAACATCAACTAGTATCAACTCTGGTGTCATTAAACATCAACTAGTATCAACTCTGGTGTCATTAAACATCAACTAGTATCAACTCTGGTGTCATTAAACATCAACTAGTATCAACTCTGGTGTCATTAAACATCAACTAGTATCAACTCTGGTGTCATTAAACATCAACTAGTATCAACTCTGGTTTCATTAAACATCTACTAGTATCAACTCTGGTGTCATTAAACATCAACTAGTATCAACTCTGGTGTCATTAAACATCAACTAGTATCAACTCTGGTGTCATTAAACATCAACTAGTATCAACTCTGGTGTCATTAAACATCAACTAGTATCAACTCTGGTGTCATTAAACATCAACTAGTATCAACTCTGGTTTCATTAAACTTCTACTAGTATCAACTCTGGTGTCATTAAACATCAACTAGTATCAACTCTGGTGTCATTAAACATCAACTAGTATCAACTCTGGTTTCATTAAACATCAACTAGTATCAACTCTGGTGTCATTAAACATCAACTAGTATCAACTCTGGTTTCATTAAACATCAACTAGTATCAACTCTGGTGTCATTAAACATCAACTAGTATCAACTCTGGTATCATTAAACATCAACTAGTATCAACTCTGGTTTCATTAAACATCAACTAGTATCAACTCTGGTGTCATTAAACATCAACTAGTATCAACTCTGGTGTCATTAAACATCAACTAGTATCAACTCTGGTGTCATCAAACATCAACTAGTATCATCTCTGGTGTCATTAAACATCACCTAGTATCAACTCTGGTGTCATTAAACATCAACTAGTATCAACTCTGGTGTCATTAAACATCAACTAGTATCATCTCTGGTGTCATCAAACATCAACTAGTATCATCTCTGGTGTCATTAAACATCACCTAGTATCAACTCTGGTGTCATTAAACATCAACTAGTATCAACTCTGGTGTCATTAAACATCAACTAGTATCAACTCTGGTGTCATTAAACATCAACTAGTATCATCTCTGGTGTCATCAAACATCAACTAGTATCATCTCTGGTGTCATTAAACATCACCTAGTATCAACTCTGGTGTCATTAAACATCAACTACTATCAACTCTGGTGTCATTAAACATCAACTAGTATCAACTCTGGTTTCATTAAACATCAACTAGTATCAACTCTGGTGTCATTAAACATCAACTAGTATCAACTCTGTTATCATTAAACATCAACTAGTATCAACTCTGGTTTCATTAAACATCAACTAGTATCAACTCTGGTGTCATTAAACATCAACTAGTATCAACTCTGGTGTCATTAAACATCAACTAGTATCAACTCTGGTGTCATCAAACATCAACTAGTATCATCTCTGGTGTCATTAAACATCACCTAGTATCAACTCTGGTGTCATTAAACATCAACTAGTATCAACTCTGGTGTCATCAAACATCAACTAGTATCATCTCTGGTGTCATTAAACATCACCTAGTATCAACTCTGGTGTCATTAAACATCAACTAGTATCAACTCTGGTGTCATTAAACATCAACTAGTATCAACTCTGGTGTCATTAAACATCAACTAGTATCAACTCTGGTGTCATTAAACATCAACTAGTATCATCTCTGGTGTCACCAAACATCAACTAGTATCATCTCTGGTGTCATTAAACATCACCTAGTATCAACTCTGGTGTCATTAAACATCAACTAGTATCAACTCTGGTGTCATTAAACATCAACTAGTATCAACTCTGGTGTCATTAAACATCAACTAGTATCAACTCTGGTGTCATTAAACATCAACTAGTATCAACTCTGTTATCATTAAACATCAACTAGTATCAACTCTGGTTTCATTAAACATCAACTAGTATCAACTCTGGTGTCATTAAACATCAACTAGTATCAACTCTGGTGTCATTAAACATCAACTAGTATCAACTCTGGTGTCATCAAACATCAACTAGTATCATCTCTGGTGTCATTAAACATCACCTAGTATCAACTCTGGTGTCATTAAACATCAACTAGTATCAACTCTGGTGTCATCAAACATCAACTAGTATCATCTCTGGTGTCATTAAACATCACCTAGTATCAACTCTGGTGTCATTAAACATCAACTAGTATCAACTCTGGTGTCATTAAACATCAACTAGTATCAACTCTGGTGTCATTAAACATCAACTAGTATCAACTCTGGTGTCATTAAACATCAACTAGTATCAACTCTGGTGTCATTAAACATCAACTAGTATCAACTCTGGTGTCATTAAACATTAACTAGTATCAACTCTGGTGTCATTAAACATCAACTAGTATCAACTCTGGTGTCATTAAACATCAACTAGTATCAACTCTGGTGTCATTAAACATCAACTAGTATCAACTCTGGTGTCATTAAACATCAACTAGTATCAACTCTGGTGTCATTAAACATCAACTAGTATCAACTCTGGTGTCATTAAACATCAACTAGTATCAACTCTGGTGTCATTAAACATCAACTAGTATCAACTCTGGTGTCATTAAACATCAACTAGTATCAACTCTGGTGTCATTAAACATCAACTAGTATCAACTCTGGTGTCATTAAACATCAACTAGTATCAACTCTGGTGTCATTAAACATCAACTAGTATCAACTCTGGTGTCATTAAACATCAACTAGTATCAACTCTGGTGTCATTAAACATCAACTAGTATCAACTCTGGTGTCATTAAACATCAACTAGTATCAACTCTGGTGTCATTAAACATCAACTAGTATCAACTCTGGTGTCATTAAACATCAACTAGTATCAACTCTGGTGTCATTAAACATCAACTAGTATCAACTCTGGTGTCATTAAACATCAACTAGTATCAACTCTGGTGTCATTAAACATCAACTAGTATCAACTCTGGTGTCATGTAGTGAATGTTCTTCAAGACGCAGTAACTTCTCATCATGACCATGTTTTACACTTTATTACTTTATAAAGTTGCTCTGAAATCTGGACGAACAAGAGGTTACGAGAGTCCATTATGATATAATAATGGCTTCACTCCTCCTCCAGCTGTAATCACGCTTTTTTATACAACGAGTACTTTGGAGGTGGAGACCATTGATGACGCACAAACTCACTTTAACACACACACATATACACTGTAACACACATACACAATTTAACACATACGCACTTTAACAAACACACACATATACACTGTAACACACACACACATACACACTTTAACACACACACACTTTAACACACACTTTAGTTCCTCCTTCTCTGGTCTGTAGAAAACATTTCAGGTTCAAGTTAATATTTTTCTTCTCAAGATGAAAGAAAAGATTAAAATACATTTGTACGTGAACTTCATCAGAGAATCAATAGAAACTTTGTGTGGTTTAAGTGGATCAGGAGACAAAGTATCTGGTGTGTAGTAGAAACACATGAGTGTGTTGTTATCGATTGAAAACATTCAAATCGATCAATAATTTCATTTGTTGTTTCAGTTTTTATTTGACTTGAAATATTTCTTAGATTTTTCTTCACACCTTTTCTTCTGGTTTTCAAAGGATCAAATATTAGATTTGATAGTAAAACCTTTGAGGAGTTTTCTTTGTAAATACTTTCTACGGCAACATTGATGTTTCACTGAGTGAACACATGAATGTTTCACTGAATGAACACATGAATGTTTCACTGAGTGAACACATGAATGTTTCACTGAATGAACACATGAATGTTTCACTGAGTGAACACATGAATGTTTCACTGAGTGAACACATGAATGTTTCACTGAATGAACACATGAATGTTTCACTGAATGAACACATGAATGTTTCACTGAGTGAACACATGAATGTTTCACTGAATGAACACATGAATGTTTCACTGAGTGAACACATGAATGTTTCACTGAGTGAACACATGAATGTTTCACTGAGTGAACACATGAATGTTTCACTGAATGAACACATGAATGTTTCACTGAATGAACACATGAATGTTTCACTGAATGAACACATGAATGTTTCACTGAGTGAACACATGAATGTTTCACTGAATGAACACATGAATGTTTCACTGAATGAACACATGAATGTTTCACTGAGTGAACACATGAATGTTTCACTGTATGAACACATGAATGTTTCACTGAATGAACACATGAATGTTTCACTGAATGAACACATGAATGTTTCACTGAATGAACACATGAATGTTTCACTGAATGAACACATGAATGTTTCACTGAGTGAACACATGAATGTTTCACTGAATGAACACATGAATGTTTCACTGAATGAACACATGAATGTTTCACTGAATGAACACATGAATGTTTCACTGAGTGAACACATGAATGTTTCACTGAATGAACACATGAATGTTTCACTGAATGAACACATGAATGTTTCACTGAGTGAACACATGAATGTTTCACTGAGTGAACACATGAATGTTTCACTGAATGAACACATGAATGTTTCACTGAATGAACACATGAATGTTTCACTGAATGAACACATGAATGTTTCACTGAATGAACACATGAATGTTTCACTGTATGAACACATGAATGTTTCACTGAGTGAACACATGAATGTTTCACTGAGTGAACACATGAATGTTTCACTGAATGAACACATGAATGTTTCACTGAGTGAACACATGAATGTTTCACTGAATGAACACATGAATGTTTCACTGAATGAACACATGAATGTTTCACTGAATGAACACATGAATGTTTCACTGAGTGAACACATGAATGTTTCACTGAGTGAACACATGAATGTTTCACTGAATGAACACATGAATGTTTCACTGAATGAACACATGAATGTTTCACTGAATGAACACGTGAATGTTTCCCTGAGTGAACACATGAATGTTTCACTGAATGAACACGTGAATGTTTCCCTGAGTGAACACATGAATGTTTCACTGAATGAACACGTGAATGTTTCACTGAATGAACACGTGAATGTTTCACTGAGTGAACACATGAATGTTTCACTGAGTGAACACATGAATGTTTCACTGAATGAACACGTGAATGTTTCACTGAGTGAACACATGAATGTTTCACTGAATGAACACATGAATGTTTCACTGAATGAACACATGAATGTTTCACTGAATGAACACATGAATGTTTCACTGAATGAACACATGAATGTTTCACTGAATGAACACATGAATGTTTCACTGAATGAACACATGAATGTTTCACTGAATGAACACATGAATGTTTCACTGAATGAACACATGAATGTTTCACTGAGTGAACACATGAATGTCGTCGTGGATGAAGAACGGATGGAAACTAATGTTGGTATAATGAGGTCAAACTGGGTCAAAGTTTACTTCAGTAAAGTAACAAGTAAAACTGCTCATGATTTCATCAAAGCTTTAAAGCTTGAGTCGATATTTGAGTTTTTGTGTCTTTAGAGATTCTGTGAAACAACAATTCAATTAATTAAATGTTTTAAATAAACGTAAATAATAATTTGATCCACGACATGACGTTAATAAATGATACAACTACAGAAAAAACGACATTTAATCTACAAGTCCATGTTTTTAGTGATCATCTACTTTGTTATTATTCAAACTTTAAAACACTGTAATAAACTTGTAATGTTGACGTTGATCTGAAGTAAAACGCCGAAGAAACAATGTTTACTCGTCCGTGAAGTATTTACATGAAATAAAGCGACAGATGCTGACGTTAGTTATTCAAGAGCGAACGAGGATCCTTCACGTCTCGTCGCACTCGTGGCTTTAAACCCAGTTTTCATCTTCATCGCCGAAGCTTGTTCTGGATCTTCTGGTCCAAAACGTTCCTTCTCTTTAATGGACAGAAAGTCACCGACGTCTCGTGACGCGAGGACGGCTTGACGAGAACCGACGGGTGAACTTTGACTCCGGGTGCGACTCGTGACGTCCTCGTCCTTCTGTTCCTCGCCGTGAGTCAAAGTGGAAGCAACAGAATGTTTGGATCTTCTTGCAGCAGGAACACCAGCTTCCACGTCACACGCGTGAGCGTCGTCTCTTTCATGTGGAGATCAGCAGCTTAACGTCAGATGCTCCGCGGAGCTGAAGGTATCCTGGATTAATACTCGTCTCTCGCTCTCGCAGTATTGATCAGAGACGAGCACACGAGCCATGAAGGTTCTCGGGTCGATGTCAGGTCCGGGTTCCTGCTGAGGCTTGAAGGTTCCTCAACTCTTCAGTGAAGGAACGTGTTCCTCACAGAAGAGCTTGACCGTTCATCACGTGACCACCGATCCACACGAGTCAGGTCACCTTTGACTTGAGCTCCAGGAACATCGACCCAAATATATCGTTTCTCTGGAACATCTACACGTGTCAGGAGTCTCACGTCCACCAGGCGCGACGCTCGCGGCTCACGGTCCACGTTGGTTCTGACAAAACGTCTCCAGGAAAATAGGTCAATCTGTTTGTGGGCGGGGCTTAAATGTGACAGAGTCAAAACTGCAGTTTTTTCTCTGATGAAGAAGAAAAATAACCACAAAGTAACTTGTGGTTTGTTTCAGGTGAGAGTGTCTCTACCTGGACTTTACAGGTAAATCATGTCAATACTGAGGCCGACTTATGACAACAGATGTCTGCCCCTGGGACTCCACCCTGTTGTATAGAACTGGAAACATCTTGACGTCACCTGAACTTTCTTCCCATGATGCAAAGCTCCTCAACAAGAGTGTGTGTCAATTGCACGACTTTTTCTTCAGAGAAAGTTCTGTCTGGTTGATCTTGTTCATGACAGTTTTGTTCCTAAAATACAAACATTAATGAACATATAATACATCTGCTGGGATGGAGCTGCTTGGCAGAGCTCTGTCCTCTGTGAGTGCAGACATCATCTCAGGTGTTACAGATCCAGAGAACGAAGATCATCTTCATCGTTTCAAACGTGTCTCGACTCGTGAAGCAGGAGCGAGGAGATGACCGTCAACCACCTGATCCGTGCATCTCAAGATGTTCTCACGAGCAGATCCTCCAACACAGCATGACTTCATCACCACCGTCGTCATCATCTTCCACCAGCTCCGACACGTTCAATCACATGTTGTCACGCGTGTGCCGCGTCCTCGTCACGCCAGCTGCTCCAGTGAAGCTCCTGTGAACCTCAGTGAGGACCTGAGCTGCTGAGATGTTCACGCCTCGGACAACACTTCAGTCGCTGAAGTGTGTTTCTGATCAATAATCAATATCTCCTCATTCTCACGTCCTTGATTGCACCTTTTTAATGGTTGCAAAGTTCTCTATAGGACGGTGTGAAGAAAAAAAGATATAGATATATATATATATATATATATATATGTTGATATTATTTTAACGTCACTGTATTGACTTGAGCAGTCGATCGATCCATTTTCAAAACTAAAATCACATTTATATATATTTTATATGTGTAAAGTCTTTCAAATCATGTTGAATTTTAATTATTGTTTCTTTTATGGTTTATCTTCCATTTAAGTTTGTGCAAATAAAATATATATACATATATAATATTATACTTATAACTAACATGAAAATATTTCAGCTGTTTGTTCATTTCTGTGTTGTAATTATAATTCCAGCCTCTCGATGGCAGCAGACAGTACGTTCTCCGCAGATAAAGGAACAATGTCATCCTGCCACTGACTGAGGACGAGGGGATACATTTGTCTCCATCTGCTTTTGAAGCTGATGTTTAGACATATTTGTGATTTAACTTCTATAACTTCAACGACAGTTAAATATTCCAACAATGATGCAACAGAAACAAATCGTATCGATTGTTCAGTGAGAAGAAAATATTGTTTCGAATCATATCGTGAGATTAATGCGCTACAGCCTCTTTAATCCATCCATCCATCCATCCATCCATCCATCCATCCATCCATCCATCCATCCATCCATCCATCCATCCATCCATCCATCCATCCATCCATGTATCTTTCCATCTTACTATCCATCCATCCACGATCCATCCATCCATGTATCTTTCCATCTTACTATCCATCCATCCATCCATCCATCCATCCATCCATCCATCCATCCATCCATCCATCCATCCATCCATCCATCATCCATCCATCCACGATCCATCCATCCATGTATCTTTCCATCTTACTATCCATCCATCCATCAGTTTGTCTTTTCATCCATCCATCCATCCATTTATCTTCCCATCTTACTATCCATCCATCCATCAGTTTGTCTTTTCATCCATCCATCCATCCATCAGTTTTTCTTTTCATCCATCCATCCATCCATCCATCCATCCATCCATCTATCTTTCCATCTTACTATCCATCCATCCATCAGTTTGTCTTTTCATCCATCCATCCATCCATCCATCCATCCATCCATCCATCCATCCATCCATCCATCCATCCATCCATCCATCCATCCATCCATCCATCCATCCATCCATCCATCCATCCATCCATCCATCCATTAATCCATCTATCGTCTATCCATCCATCCATCCATCCATCCATCCATCCATCCATCCCTCATCCATCCATCCATCCATTAATCCATCTATCATCTATCCATCCATCCATCCATCCATCCCTCCATCCATCCATCCATCCATCCATCCATCCATCCATCCATCCATCCATCCATCCATCCATCCATCCATCCATCCATCCTTCCATCCATCCATCCATCCATCCATCCATCCATCATCCATCCTTCCATCCATCCATCCATCCATCCATCCATCCATCCATCCATCCATCCATCCATCCATCCATCCATCCATCCATCCATCGTTATAACAGTTAAACTAACATTTGTTCTTAAACCAGTAAAAGTCAATGAATGAATGTGTAATAATGATGTGTAAATATTTATGTGTTGATTTGTATAAACTTCAGTTTCAACTTTTCTTCAACACGTCTGAGATGTTTTCATGAGTTTAAAGAATCCAACAAATATAGAAGAACCAACAACGGTGAGTTTAAAACTCTTTTGACTCACGAAGAGAAGCTTCAACTTAAATGATCTTTAATACGTTTGTAATTCACTTGTTTCTCGTCTTCTGTCCAGTGAATCCTGGTGACACGTCCATTACTCATGCAGACGCAGGGATGTGGGTTCAACTCCCAGATGGATTCAATCCTACATCCGATCAATACCATCGATCGATCACATCGACTCTTTCACTCCCTTCCTTTATTTATTCATCTACGAGATTCAAGATGTTCCAACATCAATGATGGTATGACTGTGAATGTTCTTGAATAATACATGTTTGAAAGTGTAACGTTGTATTTTAAAAACTATTCTTTTATCAATTAAAATGTGTCAAACTCTACAAGTAATGAATTTAAAACCCAGATATATATATTTTTAAGATAATAATCTTTCTGTTTTAAAATGATTTATTTATTGAATCCGCTCTGAAGGTGAAACAACGTTTGAAGAGGATTTAAAAGATCACGTGAGTTGTTCGATCATGAATCTTTTGAACCTCAAATAATCCTAAATCATCGAACACACTCTCGTCACTGACCTTTGACATGCGATCATTTAGGATAAGAAAAGTTTGAGTGACGGGTCAGCGAGAGCGTGATGGACCAGAAGCTCGTCTCGGTCGCAGAAGAAGCAGAAATACTTGCACATGTCAGGGTCGCTGACGTCACTGATCTCTGACCACGAGATTTTAAAGCCTGAAGAAACATCTCCTACCTTCGAGCCGAGTGGCGTCAGAGAACGAAGGTCCAGCAAAGATCTCGCGGATCTTCTGATCTTCTGATCCCGTGGAGCTGAAGTTGAGACTCGTCGCTCCTGCTGGACCATCTGTTGTGCGGAGGAGAGGAGGTGACGATGAGGAGGACGAGGAGGATGAGGAGGATGAGGAGGATGATGATGATGCTGAGGGTGTGTTAGAGCCCAGGACTCGCTGTGACGGATCCGTCTGACACTCGAACAAGCGTGTGCGCAGCTGATGCGCAAAGACGCGCGGATTCATCCTCGTGCGCGCGTCCAGTGGAACCTTCGCTTCATCCGTCGAACGAGAGAAAAATCCACCATTTCATATATAATATCGTCTCCGTGATTTTAAAACCATGCGAAGAGTTTTGTGTCACTGGAGCAGAACGTTCAGCCCACGAGCAGCTTTCAAAGATCAGTGTTTTTAACGGAATCATTCCAGAGAAAAAAACAACTTGAAATGACGAGAATCACCAAAACATCAAAGAATGAAGCAGTTTGTTCTTTGTTTTTGTTTTTGATTCAAATATTGATGGAACTTCTGAATGAGACAAATCTGGGTTTATGGTGTAATAATTCACATGTTTAACATTTAAAAATGTGTCTGTTATACAAAGAATGTTTCAACTTAATTAGATATAAATGACATTTTTTCTTCATAATGTCACGAACATGTGAGTCAAACTCTCTTGAGTCCAACAGCAATCAATCATAATCAATCAAAATAAAAAAACGAAAAAAAATCCTCTGCATTTCAAGGAAATAAAATAAATATTGACGAAAATAATAAATGATGAATATTATTTTAATTAATATTGAAATATATTTAAAAAGTACAAATAAAAACATTCTAAACCTGTTTCTTAACATCATCATTATTTGATTATTATTTCATTTATTTTCCTGCAGTAAAACCAGCAGTGATCAAGTGTCGACTCATGTTGTTTGTGTCGTCGTCTCCATGGAAACGAATATGTCTAATGTTTTTATATAGTTTTGAAGGACAGAAGACATTTTACCTCATTTTCCCATTTTAATCATTTATGAAGGAAGATGATGTTTTTTTGTGGAACTTAAATTTTATTTTTTTATATTTGAATTATTAATCTTCTGCTCATCATGAGATACAAACTGAGTCTAAAAGGTAAATTGTAGTTTTTGTGTAACAGAAGCTCTATTAAGGAAAGAAAAGTCACTTTTTAAGTGGATTTATTTCTTATTTCTAGTTTCATTCTGAAGCTTTTTTGTGCATAAATATTTTTGTTCTGATTACGATGGATTTTATTTAAATATTTCACATGTTTTAATCATATCTTTTATCACAGTCAGAATATCTTTCTAAAATAAAGTCGTGGAGTTTATATCCAAGTGTTGCTTGTAATGTTTTATAGATTCTATACGTTGGATTAATTGTCTTCATTATAACGACTATATTAATATTATTTCTAGATCAATTCTTCTTCTCTTCACATGAATACCTTCAATTACAATAAGAAGAGATTTCAGGGTCAAACATGAGAAGATGATGTTAATGAATGAAGTCGAGAGAATCTTCAGCAACAGAAGATGAACGTTTGAATATTTGAGTCGCGTTGATGCAGAACCAGAACCAGAGCCAGAACCAGAACCAGAGCCGAGGCAGATGAACGACTGTGATGTCGTGTGGTCAGAACATCGACCCTCCCTGAGCTCCATCTGCACGTCTCAGAGTCACTGACGCTGCCAACCCTGATCCAAATCTTCTCGTCCTCCCGCCAGACCGGGTCAGTGTGAGCAGGTGGGTCGTGATGACGCCACTGAAGCTGCAGTGAGATGTTGAACCCTTATCAACCGATCCATCCATCAAATATCAATTGTCATCGACTCTGGAGATCTTCAGGTGAATCAAGTGATTTCCCCGGAGACCGCTTGTAAAAACTGCTTCTCAGGATCTTCAGCTGCTCTGAGATGTTTTCATTACTTGTTTACATTCGTCCTAAACTGTTACCATAGAAACACATTTGACACCAGAAACACGATCAGTTTTGAAGCAGAAGCCTTGAGAGAACCAGACTCACCATAGACGTGTTAAGATTGTAGACGCTGACACATGTTTTCTTGCTTTATACTTAGATTATTGTTTAGTTTAGTTTAGTTAATATTGTTGATCAAAACTAACTACTTAACAGTTGAAATGGGTTAGCATTAGCATGTAGCTTCATGAGCTCTGGAAAAATGTCCTGATGACTCATTAAAACGTTTCTAGGGCGACCAGGTTCAGACTAAAGTAGTAGAACACGATCTGGGGAACCAAAGAACACGTTAGTTTCAAAAACACAACTTTATGATTCTCGATTTATGTGTTTGAGTGTCAGAGATGAATCGATACGATCACGTGGTTAAAATCAACACGTTCACGGGAATCTAACCCTGACCTGCCGTGAGTCGAGGGTTTGTGTTCGTTGATTCTAAGTTGTTTGTAAAACTGTGCTTGATTCTCAGGAACACTTGAGTCAAGTGTACGTAACTGAGACGCGACGAGACAATAAATCCTCTGTTTTAAAAACACATCATGTGACCAAAGAACTAATATCACCTCAAAGACACGAACCGTTGTCGTGGACCATGAACAGAAGCTACATTAGCTCTTAGCTTAGCAACATAACCACGTGATCTCTTGACTCTTGATTCTAATTCTTTCTGAATCTGTTGGATTCTGTCCTGGACTCGCCGTCACTGCTGCCTCGTCTCACTGGACTCGTGCTCGCACACAGACTCACAACAGTGGCCTTGTAGCATCGTCGCACACAATCTGGAGTTTCTATGGCAACGGCTGATCGGGACGTGCAGTTAGTCGAAGGTTTAATGAGGAAAAATATGATTTCATGATCTTGAACAAATGTGTTTTCAGCCCATAATCGTGGAATCTTTCCGGAGGTGTGACGTCATCGTCCGAAGGGCTTCAGAGTCCAGGTCTGAGGGAGGTGTTGACGCTGAGCTGCCATCAGAAAGGTCAGCGAGTGATTTAATGTACGGAGAGAAAACATGAGGTCAGTGGAAGACGAGCCGAGAACAAGAAGGTTCCTCGGATTTACCAACTCTGAGACTGTTTAGAAGGTCATGAGATCATTGCTCGTCATTGATGTTGTTGTTTCTCGTCACAAACACCTCTTTTAGAAACAGATGTCATACAAAAACACAATATAAAATATATTAATCCAGAGATGATCAGAGGAAAAAGATCAAATATCTGATTTGATGATGTTAATTCAATTAATTGCTCAAATTCTGCCCAAATCTCAGGACGGCAACGATTGATTTTCTTGAATTTACATTATTCAAATAAAAAGTGTCAAATTTATATTTGATGGAAACATGAGCCACAAACAAACACAAAATTAAACGTAAATGAACATGAGAAAACATAAAGAAACATGAATAAACATAAGTAAATATAAATAAACATAAGTACATATAAATAAACATAAGTAAATATAAATAAACATAAGTACATATAAATAAACATAAGTACATATAAATAAACAAAAGTAAATATAAATAAACATGAGTAAACATAAATAAAAATATGTTAACATAAATAAAAACATGTTAACATAAATAAAAAATATGTTAACATAAATAAACATATGTAAACGTAAATAAACATAAGTAAACATGAGTAAATATAAGTTCATTGTAAATAAATATAAGAAAACATAAATAAACATAAGTACATATATATAAATATAAGTAAACATAGATAAACATAAGTACCTATGAATAAACATAACTAAATAAAAGTAAACATAAATACATATAAATAAACAAAAGTAAACATAAATAAATATAAATTAACTTAACTAAATATAAGTAAACATAAATAAACACAAGGGTAAATACAAGTAAAATGCAACCTAAATATGTTCCATCGTTGCTGCTCTTCACAGCCTGTGGTTCCTCCACTCAGCAGCTCTTGAGCAAGGCTTTTTTTAGCACCTGCATCACAGTCGATGAAGGACGTTGACTCTCACAGAGAAAAGTTCAATCTAGTTCCTGCTGCTGTCGGATCATAGAAATAATGAAAGTGTTTTGTCGACATCATGGAATCAAACCATGTTCACCTGCAGACGACTCTTGTTGCCTAGTTACCAGTTACACCTGAGAATTAAACGTTCAACCTCCTTTTATTATTGAGCAATAGTTTGAGACAATTGTCCATCTGTCCCTGACAGTGTCTCGTATCATCTCAGCTGTTTCATATTTACTGCTTTAGGAGGTTAAACATGTTACAGGAGCTGCAGTGCATCATGGGAAAGGAGTGAACATCTCGTGACATCATTATGAAGTTGACGTTCACTACAACAAAATGTTGAAGTTAAAATGATTATTTTTAAGATTCTCTTGTGACTCATGTGTTTCATTCTGGATCCTCGAACCCTCGTTTAAATCCAACATTCGTCCAACGATTCAGGCGATTTAAACAATTTAAAACTAGTTTAAAAAATTGTATTTTGTGTTGTTTAAAGAGAAACATCAGGTCACGATATTATCTGTTTGATTATTGCGAGTCCATAAGTCGTTGAATCAGACTCGTCTCTGAATAAGTAAGTCATTTATATTTGTAGAGCACTTTTATAGACCAGGGTCAAAAAGAACTTAAACAATCAAAACAATAAATATAAAAATAAATACTTAAAAGATCAAGATAACACAGAGACAAACATAGGATTCTCAGAGAATCAAGGAAAAGCTTAAATAAAAGTGTCTTGAGATGTTTCTTGAAGGAGTCAGTAGATCATTAAACACAGATGTTTCTTGAAGGAGTCAGTAGATCATCAAACACAGATGTTTCTTGAAGGAGTCAGTAGATCATCAAACACAGATGTTTCTTGAAGGAGTCAGTAGATCATCAAACACACATGTTTCTTGAAGGAGTCAGTAGATCATCAAACACAGATGTTTCTTGAAGGAGTCAGTAGATCATCAAACACAGATGTTTCTTGAAGGAGTCAGTAGATCATCAAACACAGATGGTTCTTGAAGGAGTCAGTAGATCATCAAACACAGATGTTTCTTGAAGGAGTCAGTAGATCATCAAACACAGATGTTTCTTGAAGGAGTCAGTAGATCATCAAACACACATGTTTCTTGAAGGAGTCAGTAGATCATCAAACACAGATGTTTCTTGAAGGAGTCAGTAGATCATCAAACACAGATGTTTCTTGAAGGAGTCAGTAGATCATCAAACACAGATGTTTCTTGAAGGAGTCAGTAGATCATCAAACACAGATGTTTCTTGAAGGAGTCAGTAGATCATCAAACATAGATGTTTCTTGAAGGAGTCAGTAGATCATCAAACACAGATGTTTCTTGAAGGAGTCAGTAGATCATCAAACACAGATGTTTCTTGAAGGAGTCAGTAGATCATCAAACACAGATGTTTCTTGAAGGAGTCAGTAGATCATCAAACACAGATGTTTCTTGAAGGAGTCAGTAGATCATCAAACACAGATGTTTCTTGAAGGAGTCAGAAGATCATCAAACACAGATGTTTCTTGAAGGAGTCAGTAGATCATCAAACACAGATGTTTCTTGAAGGAGTCAGTAGATCATCAAACACAGATGTTTCTTGAAGGAGTCAGTAGATCATCAAACACAGAGATGGTTCCAAACCTTAGGAGCAACAGTCTGGAAGGATTTCTCTCCTCTGGTCCTGAAGTTCAGGAACCATCAGTAGATTCTGATCCACAGACCTCAGAGCCCGAGCTGGGGTGTAAGTCTGGATCAGATCACTGATGGAAGGTCTGACCATGAATAGATCTGAAAGTAAGAACCAGAATTTTAAAATGATCCTGAAAGAAACAGGCAGCCAGTGAAGAGTTTGAAGGAGAAATGTGAGTTCTTCTACTAGAGCGGCTCAGAATTCTGGCTGCAGAGTTTTGTATGAACTGCAGGCGAAACACATCCTTCTGGTTTAGACACTAAATAAACTGTTACAATAGTGTAAACGACACAAACACATGGATTATAAGACCCAGAACATGTTGTGACATCATTTAAGTTTGTAGATTTTTCTCAGTTGAAACAGTTTGTGGTCAGTTTTGTTCAGTGTTGAACTAGAGACATTTGTCAAATACAACACCAGGTTCCTCAGTTTGACAGACTGACATAAGTCACTCAAGTACTGACTCAACCCTGAACTTTATCATCAACCATCACCAGAGTTTCAGTTTTGTCCACATTTAACTTCAAAGTGTTTTCACTCTTTGTTTGATTTCTAGCAAACAATTGATTAAGTTCAGCCTCTGGGGCTCAGTTGGATCAAAAAAGGAGTAGAGCAGGATGTCATCAGCAAACATGTGATAAGAAACATCAGGACTGAATGATTTGACCCAGAGCAATCAAGTACAGCAAAAAAGACCTCATTTGATTGACAGATACACTGAGACTGCGCCCAGAAAGGTATGACAAGAGCCATTGCAACACAGACCCAGACAGTCTTCAGTCTTCTCAGCAGGATCTGGTTCAACTGTGTCAAAGGCCGAGGACAGATCCAACAGAACCAGAACATCATGATGTCACTGGACACTTTCAGTAAGACTGTCTCCGTAGATGTTTGTGGAAGCCAGACTGAAACTTCTCATGGATGTCGCTCTGATCCAGGAACAGCTGCTCAGACACCACCTTCTCCAAGATCTTGGACAAGAATGAAGATCAAAAATAGGCCTGAAATTACTGAGGTCAGTCGGGTCTTAGTCTGGCTTTTTGAGCAAGACTTAAATGCATTTTTAAAACCCCTGTGGAAAGGGAGAGGTTCACCATATTGGTAACCCAGGGGCCAATTACATCAAATACTTTGATAAAAAGACTACAAGGAAGGACGTCATCTGAGCATGAGGATGGTTTCATCTTGTTCACTAGTGTCGAAATACCAGCCAGAGATACAGCAGTGAAGGAAGACCAAGATGTGGAGAGAGGCTCAGAGACAGCAGGGGTTCCACACAAAAGAGAGATTTTCTCTTTGATCAATTTCATTTTGTCAGTAAAAACCTCAACAAAGCATCGCTGGCAGCTTCACAGGTGAATAAAAACCTCTTTGTCTTTTATCTCGCGACGGTTTAGCAGCTTTAACCTGTTCTTTGTGGTAAAACGAATAATCCATGAATGATTATTATTATATTATTATCTTCAAAGATCTGTTTCCTGTGCAGAGAACGTTTGTATTACCATCTTTATCTTATTCATGTATTAAATATTGTTGTTATTAATTTATACGTTTGTATTTCCTTTTTTTAGATGATAACATTCTGGGATCATGTGACAACAGTATCTCTTACAGACGTCTCTCATGCTTCTGTTGTTCTATGACTAATAAAGATGTTTCTTTAACCCTTGAGTCTGAGGTCATATGAAGGTCCTGGGTTCACGAGGACGACTCTGCTCTTCACTCTGTTTCTGCTGGAGATGAACCGTCGACCTTCTGCGATCAAGACTCGACTGAACATGAGCTTTAGTGACGGTTTCTGTCCGAGCATGAAAGTATCAAACATGAACGTCCAGAGTTGATTCAATCAAACACCAGTGAGAAGCTTCTGCAGCTGAAGATCATCCATGAAGTGACGTTTGTTGTCAACATTGTTCCACACGTCGACGTTTCTTCTCAGAGAAAACGGATCATGATCTGAGGTGAGTCTTTGTCGGCGCCGGCATGAAGCCAAGAAGAAGATCTGCTGCCAGAACACGTTTATTTATGAAGGTTCTCTCAGGACGAGCCAAGATTCTATTTCTGACTCAGAATTAAATGATGAGCTGTTTCTGTCCGAGGCTGGAGATTGAATTGAGAAGATGATGATGATTCGCTGAGACATCAGAGCTTTAGCTGCACATGATTATAGTTGAAGATGGTTTGATTATAGTTGAAAATTGATTGATTATAGTTGAAAATTGATTGATTATAGTTGAAAATTGTTTGATTATAGTTGAAAATTGATTGATTATAGTTGAAAATTGATTGATTATAGTTGAAAATTGTTTGATTCTAGTTGAAAATTGTTTGATTATAGTTGAAAATTGTTTGATTATAGTTGAAAATTGATTGATTATAGTTGAAAATTGTTTGATTATAGTTGAAAATTGTTTGATTATAGTTGAAAATTGATTGATTATAGTTAAAAATTGATTGATTATAGTTGAAAATTGTTTGATTATAGTTGAAAATTGTTTGATTATAGTTGAAAATTGATTGATTATAGTTGAAAATTGTTTGATTATAGTTGAAAATTGTTTGATTATAGTTGTAAATAGTTTGATTATAGTTGAAAATTGTTTGATTATAGTTTAAATTGTTTGATTCTAGTTGAAAATTGTTTGATTATGGTTGAAAACTGTTTGATTATAGTTGAAAATAGTTTGATTATAGTTGAAAATTGTTTGATTATAGTTGAAAATTGATTGATTATAGTTGAAAATTGTTTGATTATAGTTGAAAATTGTTTGATTATAGTTGAAAATTGTTTGATTATAGTTGAAAATTGTTTGATTATAGTTGAAAATTGTTTGATTCTAGTTGAAAATTGTTTGATTATAGTTGAAAATTGTTTGATTCTAGTTGAAAATTGTTTGATTATAGTTGAAAATTGTTTGATTATAGTTGAAAATTGTTTGATTATAGTTGAAAATTGATTGATTATAGTTGAAAATTGTTTGATTATAGTTGAAAATTGTTTGATTATAGTTGAAAATTGATTGATTATAGTTGAAAATTGTTTGATTATAGTAGAAGATGGTTTGATTATAGTTGAAAATTGTTTGATTATAGTTGAAAATTGTTTGATTATAGTTGAAAATTGATGGATTATAGTTGAAAATTGTTTGATTATAGTTTAAATTGTTTGATTACAGTTGAAAATTATTGGATTATAGTTTAAATTGTTTGATTATAGTTGAAAATTGTTTGATTATAGTTGACAATTGTTTGATTATAGTTGAAAATTGTTTGATTATAGTTGAAAATTGTCTGATTATAGTTGAAAATTGTTTGATTATAGTTGAAAATTGTTTGATTATAGTTGAAAATAGTTTGATTATAGTTGAAAATTGATTGATTATAGTTGAAAATTGTTTGATTATAGTTGAAAATTGTTTGATTATAGTTGAAAATTGATTGATTATAGTTGAAAATTGTTTGATTATAGTAGAAGATGGTTTGATTATAGTTGAAAATTGTTTGATTATAGTTGAAAATTGTTTGATTATAGTTGAAAATTGTTTGATTATAGTTGAAAATTGATGGATTATAGTTGAAAATTGTTTGATTATAGTTTAAATTGTTTGATTACAGTTGAAAATTATTGGATTATAGTTTAAATTGTTTGATTATAGTTGAAAATTGTTTGATTATAGTTGACAATTGTTTGATTATAGTTGAAAATTGTTTGATTATAGTTGAAAATTGTCTGATTATAGTTGAAAATTGTTTGATTATAGTTGAAAATTGATGGATTATAGTTGAAAATTGTTTGATTATAGTTGAAAATTGTTTGATTATAGTTGAAAATTGTTTGATTATAGTTGAAAATTGATGGATTATAGTTGAAAATTGTTTGATTATAGTTTAAATTGTTTGATTACAGTTGAAAATTATTGGATTATAGTTTAAATTGTTTGATTATAGTTGAAAATTGTTTGATTATAGTTGACAATTGTTTGATTATAGTTGAAAATTGTTTGATTATAGTTGAAAATTGTCTGATTATAGTTGAAAATTGTTTGATTATAGTTTAAATTGTTTGATTATAGTTGAAAATTGATTGATTATAGTTGAAAATTGTTTGATTATAGTTGAAAATTGTTTGATTATAGTTGAAAATAGTTTGATTATAGTTGAAAATTGATTGATTATAGTTGAAAATTGTTTGATTATAGTTGAAAATTGTTTGATTATAGTTGAAAATTGATTGATTATAGTTGAAAATTGTTTGATTATAGTTGAAAATTGTTTGATTATAGTTGAAAATAGTTTGATTATAGTTGAAAATTGATTGATTATAGTTGAAAATTGTTTGATTATAGTTGAAAATTGTTTGATTATAGTTGAAAATTGATTGATTATAGTTGAAAATTGTTTGATTATAGTTGAAAATTGTTTGATTATAGTTGAAAATTGTTTGATTATAGTTGAAAATTGATGGATTATAGTTGAAAATTGTTTGATTATAGTTTAAATTGTTTGATTACAGTTGAAAATTATTGGATTATAGTTTAAATTGTTTGATTATAGTTGAAAATTGTTTGATTATAGTTGACAATTGTTTGATTATAGTTGAAAATTGTTTGATTATAGTTGAAAATTGTCTGATTATAGTTGAAAATTGTTTGATTATAGTTGAAAATTGTTTGATTATAGTTGAAAATAGTTTGATTATAGTTGAAAATTGTTTGATTATAGTTGAAAATTGTTTGATTATAGTTAAAAATTGTTTGATTATAGTTGAAAATTGTCTGATTATAGTTGAAAATTGTTTGATTATAGTTGAAAATTGTTTGATTATAGTTGAAAATTGTTTGATTATAGTTGAAAATAGTTTGATTATAGTTGAAAATTGTTTGATTATAGTTGAAAATTGTTTGATTATAGTTGACAATTGTCTGATTATAGTTAAAAATTGTTTGATTATAGTTGAAAATTGTCTGATTATAGTTAAAAATTGTTGGATTATAGTTGAAAATTGTCTGATTATAGTTAAAAATTGTTGGATTATAGTTGAAAATTGTTTGATTATAGTTGACAATTGTCTGATTATAGTTAAAAATTGTTGGATTATAGTTGAAAATTGTTTGATTATAGTTGACAATTGTTTGATTATAGTTGAAAATAGTTTGATTATAGTTGAAAATTGTCTGATTATAGTTGAAAATTGTTTGATTATAGTTGAAAATTGTTTGATTATAGTTGAAAATAGTTTGATTATAGTTGAAAATTGATTGATTATAGTTGAAAATTGTTTGATTATAGTTGAAAATTGTTTGATTATAGTTGAAAATTGATTGATTATAGTTGAAAATTGTTTGATTATAGTAGAAGATGGTTTGATTATAGTTGAAAATTGTTTGATTATAGTTGAAAATTGTTTGATTATAGTTGAAAATTGTTTGATTATAGTTGAAAATTGATGGATTATAGTTGAAAATTGTTTGATTATAGTTTAAATTGTTTGATTACAGTTGAAAATTATTGGATTATAGTTTAAATTGTTTGATTATAGTTGAAAATTGTTTGATTATAGTTGAAAATTGTTTGATTATAGTTGACAATTGTTTGATTATAGTTGAAAATTGTTTGATTATAGTTGAAAATTGTCTGATTATAGTTGAAAATTGTTTGATTATAGTTGAAAATAGTTTGATTATAGTTGAAAATAGTTTGATTATAGTTGAAAATTGTTTGATTATAGTTGAAAATTGTTTGATTATAGTTGACAATTGTTTGATTATAGTTAAAAATTGTTTGATTATAGTTGAAAATTGTCTGATTATAGTTGAAAATTGTTTGATTATAGTTGAAAATTGTTTGATTATAGTTGAAAATAGTTTGATTATAGTTGAAAATTGTTTGATTATAGTTGAAAATTGTTTGATTATAGTTGACAATTGTCTGATTATAGTTAAAAATTGTTTGATTATAGTTGAAAATTGTCTGATTATAGTTAAAAATTGTTGGATTATAGTTGAAAATTGTCTGATTATAGTTAAAAATTGTTGGATTATAGTTGAAAATTGTTTGATTATAGTTGACAATTGTCTGATTATAGTTAAAAATTGTTGGATTATAGTTGAAAATAGTTTGATTATAGTTGAAAATTGTTTGATTATAGTTGAAAATAGTTTGATTATAGTTGAAAATTGTTTGATTATAGTTGAAAATTGTTTGATTATAGTTGAAAATTGTTTGATTATAGTTGAAAATTGTTTGATTATAGTTGGAAATTGTTTGATTATAGTTGAAAATTGTCTGATTATAGTTAAAAATTGTTGGATTATAGTTGAAAATTGTTTGATTATAGTTGACAATTGTCTGATTATAGTTAAAAATTGTTGGATTATAGTTGAAAATAGTTTGATTATAGTTGAAAATTGTTTGATTATAGTTGAAAATAGTTTGATTATAGTTGAAAATTGTTTGATTATAGTTGAAAATTGTTTGATTATAGTTGAAAATTGTTTGATTATAGTTGAAAATTGTTTGATTATAGTTGGAAATTGTTTGATTATAGTTGAAAATTGTTTGATTATAGTTGAAAATTGTTTTATTATAGTTGAAAATTGTTTTATAATAGCTGAAAATTGTTTGATTAGAGAAGAAAATTGTTCTAAAATGTTGTGAATGAATTCTCTGGAGGCTGATGAACCTTAATTCAAGCACATATTGACACTTCTTGTCTCCACCTGTATCTGAGAGATCAGTGCTTGTCGTAAGTGTTGCATTGGTCGAGGTGTGTAGGTGTGTAGGTGTGTAAGGTGTGTAGGTGTGTAAGGTGTGTAGGTGTTTAGGTGTTTAGGTGTCGACTGGAAATGAAACAGATTCGACAGGAAGCCGACACATCTCGCAGCCCTCGAGCATTTTCTCACAAGTGAGAACTGGTCTTGTCCAGACGTCGTTCTAAAGATTTAACAAGTCACACAACAATATACGACTGTGAAGCAATATTTCATTTTCACGTGTGTTGAGTTTTCTCGTGACAGAAAAAAATCCTCTTAAGATTGTGTTGTTGAAGTTTAGCTTGTTTCATGATGCAAAATATCTCGATACACTTGTTTCATGATACAATATATCTCAATACACTTGTTTCATGATACAATATATCTCGATACACTTGTTTCATGATACAATATATCTCAATACACTTGTTTCATGATACAATATATCTCAATACACTTGTTTCATGATACAATATATCTCAATACACTTGTTTCATGATACAATATATCTCAATACACTTGTTTCATGATACAATATATCTCGATACACATCTTTCATGATACAATATATCTCGATACACTTGTTTCATGATACAATATATCTCGATACACTTGTTTCATGATACAATATATCTCAATACACTTGTTTCATGATACAAAATATCTCGATACACTTTTTCATGATACAATACATCTCGATACACTTGTTTCATGATACACTACATCTTGATACACTTCTTTCATGATACAATATATCTCGATTCACTTCTTTCATGCTGTGATACAATATATCTCGATACACTTGTTTCATGATACAATATATGTCGTTACACAGGTTGCATTATAAAACATATCTCGCTACACCTCTTTCATGACACAATATATCTCGATACACATCTTTCATGATACAATATATCTCGATACACTTGTTTCATGATACAAAATATCTCGATACACTTCTTTCATGATACAATATATCTAGATACACTTGTTTCATGATACAATACATCTTGATACACTTCTTTCATGATACAATATATCTCGATACACTTGTTTCAGGATACAAAATATCTCGATACACTTCTTTCATGATACAATATATCTCGATACACTTGTTTCATGATACAATACATCTTGATACACTTCTTTCATGATAAAAAATATCTCGATACACTTCTTTCATGATGTGATACAATATATCTCGATACACTTGTTTCATGACACAATATATCTCGATACACTTCTTTCATGATACAATATATCTCGATACACTTGTTTCATGATACAAAATATCTCAATACACTTCTTTCATGATACAATATATCTCGATACACTTGTTTCATGATACAATACATCTTGATACACTTCTTTCATGATAAAAAATATCTCGATACACTTCTTTCATGATGTGATACAATATATCTCGATACACTTGTTTCATGATACAATATATGTCGTTACACAGGTTGCATTATAAAATATATCCTGATACACTCGTTTCATGATACAATATATCTCGATACACTTGTTTCATGATACAATATATCTCGATACACTTGTTTCATGATACAATATATGTCGTTACACAGGTTGCATTATAAAATATATCCTGATACACTCGTTTCATGATATAATATATCTCGATACACCTCTTTCATGACACAATATATCTCGATACACATCTTTCATGAAACAATATATCTCAATACACTTGTTTCATGATACAATATATCTCGATACACTTGTTTCATGATACAATATATCTCAATACACTTGTTTCATGATACAATATATCTCAATACACTTGTTTCATGATACAATATATCTCAATACACTTGTTTCATGATACAATATATCTCAATACACTTGTTTCATGATACAATATATCTCGATACACATCTTTCATGATACAATATATCTCGATACACTTGTTTCATGATACAATATATCTCGATACACTTGTTTCATGATACAATATATCTCAATACACTTGTTTCATGATACAAAATATCTCGATACACTTTTTCATGATACAATACATCTCGATACACTTGTTTCATGATACACTACATCTTGATACACTTCTTTCATGATACAATATATCTCGATTCACTTCTTTCATGCTGTGATACAATATATCTCGATACACTTGTTTCATGATACAATATATGTCGTTACACAGGTTGCATTATAAAACATATCTCGCTACACCTCTTTCATGACACAATATATCTCGATACACATCTTTCATGATACAATATATCTCGATACACTTGTTTCATGATACAAAATATCTCGATACACTTCTTTCATGATACAATATATCTAGATACACTTGTTTCATGATACAATACATCTTGATACACTTCTTTCATGATACAATATATCTCGATACACTTGTTTCAGGATACAAAATATCTCGATACACTTCTTTCATGATACAATATATCTCGATACACTTGTTTCATGATACAATACATCTTGATACACTTCTTTCATGATAAAAAATATCTCGATACACTTCTTTCATGATGTGATACAATATATCTCGATACACTTGTTTCATGACACAATATATCTCGATACACTTCTTTCATGATACAATATATCTCGATACACTTGTTTCATGATACAAAATATCTCAATACACTTCTTTCATGATACAATATATCTCGATACACTTGTTTCATGATACAATACATCTTGATACACTTCTTTCATGATAAAAAATATCTCGATACACTTCTTTCATGATGTGATACAATATATCTCGATACACTTGTTTCATGATACAATATATGTCGTTACACAGGTTGCATTATAAAATATATCCTGATACACTCGTTTCATGATACAATATATCTCGATACACTTGTTTCATGATACAATATATCTCGATACACTTGTTTCATGATACAATATATGTCGTTACACAGGTTGCATTATAAAATATATCCTGATACACTCGTTTCATGATATAATATATCTCGATACACCTCTTTCATGACACAATATATCTCGATACACATCTTTCATGAAACAATATATCTCAATACACTTGTTTCATGATACAATATATCTCGATACACTTGTTTCATGATACAATATATCTCAATACACTTGTTTCATGATACAATATATCTCAATACACTTGTTTCATGATACAATATATCTCAATACACTTGTTTCATGATACAATATATCTCAATACACTTGTTTCATGATACAATATATCTCGATACACATCTTTCATGATACAATATATCTCGATACACTTGTTTCATGATACAATATATCTCGATACACTTGTTTCATGATACAATATATCTCAATACACTTGTTTCATGATACAAAATATCTCGATACACTTTTTCATGATACAATACATCTCGATACACTTGTTTCATGATACACTACATCTTGATACACTTCTTTCATGATACAATATATCTCGATTCACTTCTTTCATGCTGTGATACAATATATCTCGATACACTTGTTTCATGATACAATATATGTCGTTACACAGGTTGCATTATAAAACATATCTCGCTACACCTCTTTCATGACACAATATATCTCGATACACATCTTTCATGATACAATATATCTCGATACACTTGTTTCATGATACAAAATATCTCGATACACTTCTTTCATGATACAATATATCTAGATACACTTGTTTCATGATACAATACATCTTGATACACTTCTTTCATGATACAACATATCTCGATACACTTGTTTCAGGATACAAAATATCTCGATACACTTCTTTCATGATACAATATATCTCGATACACTTGTTTCATGATACAATACATCTTGATACACTTCTTTCATGATAAAAAATATCTCGATACACTTCTTTCATGATGTGATACAATATATCTCGATACACTTGTTTCATGACACAATATATCTCGATACACTTCTTTCATGATACAATATATCTCGATACACTTGTTTCATGATACAAAATATCTCAATACACTTCTTTCATGATACAATATATCTCGATACACTTGTTTCATGATACAATACATCTTGATACACTTCTTTCATGATAAAAAATATCTCGATACACTTCTTTCATGATGTGATACAATATATCTCGATACACTTGTTTCATGATACAATATATGTCGTTACACAGGTTGCATTATAAAATATATCCTGATACACTCGTTTCATGATACAATATATCTCGATACACTTGTTTCATGATACAATATATCTCGATACACTTGTTTCATGATACAATATATGTCGTTACACAGGTTGCATTATAAAATATATCCTGATACACTCGTTTCATGATATAATATATCTCGATACACCTCTTTCATGACACAATATATCTCGATACACATCTTTCATGAAACAATATATCTCAATACACTTGTTTCATGATACAATATATCTCGATACACTTGTTTCATGATACAATATATCTCAATACACTTGTTTCATGATACAATATATCTCAATACACTTGTTTCATGATACAAAATATCTCGATACACTTTTTCATGATACAATACATCTCGATACACTTGTTTCATGATACACTACATCTTGATACACTTGTTTCATGATACAATATATCTCAATACACTTGTTTCATGATACAATATATCTCGATACACTTGTTTCATGATACAATATATCTCAATACACTTGTTTCATGATACAATATATCTCAATACACTTGTTTCATGATACAATATATCTCGATACACATCTTTCATGATACAATATATCTCGATACACTTGTTTCATGATACAATATATCTCGATACACTTGTTTCATGATACAATATATCTCAATACACTTGTTTCATGATACAAAATATCTCAATACACTTTTTCATGATACAATACATCTCGATACACTTGTTTCATGATACACTACATCTTGATACACTTCTTTCATGATACAATATATCTCGATTCACTTCTTTCATGCTGTGATACAATATATCTCGATTCACTTGTTTCATGATACAATATATGTCGTTACACAGGTTGCATTATAAAACATATCTCGCTACACCTCTTTCATGACACAATATATCTCGATACACATCTTTCATGATACAATATATCTCGATACACTTGTTTCATGATACAAAATATCTCGATACACTTCTTTCATGATACAATATATCTCGATACACTTGTTTCATGATACAATACATCTTGATACACTTCTTTCATGATACAATATATCTCGATACACTTGTTTCAGGATACAAAATATCTCGATACACTTCTTTCATGATACAATATATCTCGATACACTTCTTTCATGATACAATATATCTCGATACACTTGTTTCATGACACAATATATCTCGATACACTTCTTTCATGATACAATATATCTCGATACACTTGTTTCATGATACAAAATATCTCAATACACTTCTTTCATGATACAATATATCTAGATACACTTGTTTCATGATACAATACATCTTGATACACTTCTTTCATGATAAAAAATATTTCGATACACTTCTTTCATGATGTGATACAATATATCTCGATACACTTGTTTCATGATACAATATATGTCGTTACACAGGTTCCATTATAAAATATATCCTGATACACTCGTTTCATGATACAATATATCTCGATACACTTGTTTCATGATACAATATATCTCGATACACTTGTTTCATGATACAATGTATGTCGTTACACTGGTTGCATTATAAAATATATCTCGCTACACTTGTTTCATGATACAATACATCTTGATACACTTCTTTCATGATAAATATATCTCGATACACTTGTTTCATGATACAATACATCTTGATACACTTCTTTCATGCTGTGATACAATATATCTCGCTACACTTGTTTCATGATACAAAATATCTCGATACACTTCTTTCATGATACAATATATCTAGATACACTTGTTTCATGATACAATACATCTTGATACACTTCTTTCATGATACAATATATCTCGATACACTTGTTTCAGGATACAAAATATCTCGATACACTTCTTTCATGATACAATATATCTCGATACACTTGTTTCATGATACAATACATCTTGATACACTTCTTTCATGATAAAAAATATCTCGATACACTTCTTTCATGATGTGATAAAATATATCTCGATACACTTGTTTCATGACACAATATATCTCGATACACTTCTTTCATGATACAATATATCTCGATACACTTGTTTCATGATACAAAATATCTCAATACACTTCTTTCATGATACAATATATCTCGATACACTTGTTTCATGATACAATACATCTTGATACACTTCTTTCATGGTAAAAAATATCTCGATACACTTCTTTCATGATGTGATACAATATATCTCGATACACTTGTTTCATGATACAATATATGTCGTTACACAGGTTGCATTATAAAATATATCCTGATACACTCGTTTCATGATACAATATATCTCGATACACTTGTTTCATGATACAATATATCTCGATACACTTGTTTCATGATACAATGTATGTCGTTACACTGGTTGCATTATAAAATATATCTCGCTACACTTGTTTCATGATACAATACATCTTGATACACTTCTTTCATGATAAATATATCTCGATACACTTGTTTCATGATACAATACATCTTGATACACTTCTTTCATGCTGTGATACAATATATCTCGATACACTTGTTTCATGATACAATACATCTTGATACACTTGTTTCATGATACAATATATCTCGATACATCATTGTCAGGCAGTTTTATGTGAAACTGAATTGACCTCTTGTGATTGTTAAGATTCTTCTGGTTGAAATAAAAGAACTGAAACCAAAATATGTCCAAACATCTGCTTTGAAAGCTGCTAGACTCACTGTATCCTCTCATGCTCAGTCACCATTCTTCCTTTAGCTGCGGAGGACGTAACATCTGCTTCCATCTAGAGGCCGGAGGATGAACATGCAAGTCTATCAAAATGTCGTAACTCAAGGCGTCAATTTTGTTTAGACTGTGACTTGTTTGTAACACTTTGACCTCAAAACGATAGAATTCACCAACTGGTGTCCGTGACGCGTTATTATTGTTTTTGTTTTGTTCTGACCTTGTGAAAAGCTTTTTTGTGACGAGTCGAACTCTTTCACACAACGAGTCAAACTCTTTGAGCATCTGAGGTCGAACAACACAAATCTTTACCACAAGGTCTTCGTCAAAAGTGCGATCGTGATGTTGTCTGATTCTTGGAAACACTTTCACATCCTTTCCTTTGTCAAAACACACGAGTGTGTATTTGATGAATTCTTCCTCAATGATATTGAACACGTTATTATCCTCTGACTCTTCTGGCTCAGCTTCCTCCCACAGATGGAACACAAAGCTCAGCATCGCGAGCGTGTCTCTGTGTCTACATACGGTGGGTTTGTGATTTCGTTCGGGGCCAAACTCGCCCCTGATTCAGTTTCCTGCTCTATTTATAACCGTGATTTGGTTCCTGTGTGATCCAGTCTGTTGGTGGGAGGACGAGCTCTGTATCGTTGCCAGTTCACTTCTTTTTTTGCTGCGGAACAGAAGATGATCCTTGTCAGATAAAATTAATCTCCTCTGTTTGTGTCTTTTTGTAAGAGTCACCAGAGCGTTGTGCTTTTTATGGAACTCACTTTGTTTCTTTCATGCTTCGTTGCTATTGAAGCCTGAGGTGACGTTTTAAACCAATGAATTCTTGACTTCAACAGCTACGTCTCGTGATGATCTTTGAATTCATCAACATTTATTTATGACTATTCGAGAAGAAGGTTTACCTCAGGAGTGGAATCTCCTGTTTCAACCTTTTTTGATGGAATTATGATTTGAATTTTAATATTTCTGTTTCATTTATCTGTGCATGTTCATTTTGTCAGTCATGTGATTATTTTAGTGTGTCATATGCTCATATATCTGTCATATAATCATGTATGTGTGTCATATAATCATCTATCTGTGTCATATAATCATGTATGTGTGTCATGTGATCATGTATGTGTGTCATATAATCATCTATCTGTGTCATATAATCATGTATCTGTGTCATATGATCATGTATGTGTGTCATGTGATCATGTATGTGTGTCATGTGATCATGTATGTGTGTCATATGATCATCTATCTGTGTCATATAATCATGTATGTGTGTCATATAATCATGTATCTGTGTCATATGATCATGTATGTGTGTCATATGATCATGCATGTTTGTCATGTGATCATGTATGTGTGTCATGTGATCATCTATGTGTGTCATGTGATCATCTATGTGTGTCATGTGATTGTGTATGTGTATCATGTGATCATGTATGTGTGTCATGTGATCATGTATGTGTGTCATGTGATCATGTATGTGTGTCATGTGATCATGTATGTGTGTCATGTGATCATGTATGTCTGTCATGTGATCATGTATGTGTGTCATGTGATCATGTATGTGTGTCATGTGATCATGTATGTGTGCCATGTGATTATGTATGTGTGTCATGTGATCATGCATCTGTGACATGTGATCATGTATGTGTGCCATGTGATCATGTATGTGTGTCATGTGATCATGTATGTGTGTCATGTGATCATGTATGTGTGCCATGTGATCATGTATGTGTGTCATGTGATCATGCATCTGTGACATGTGATCATGTATGTGTGCCATGTGATCATGTATGTGTGTCATGTGATCGTCTATGTGTGTCATGTGATCGTCTATGTGTGTCATGTGATCATGTATGTGTGTCATGTGATCACGTATGTGTGTCATGTGATCATGTATGTGTGTCATGTGATCGTCTATGTGTGACATGTGATCATGTATGTGTGTCATGTGATCACGTATGTGTGTCATGTGATCACGTATGTGTGTCATTTGATCACATATGTGCGTCATGTGATCACGTATGTGTGTCATATGATCGCGTATGTGTGTCATGTGATCATGTATGTGTGTCATGTGATCAGGTTTGTGTGTCATGTGATCATGTATCTGTGTCATATGATCGTGTATGTGTGTCATGTGATCATGTATGTGTGTCATGTGATCACATATGTGTGTCATGTGATCACATATGTGTGTCATGTTATCGCGTATGTGTGTCATATGATCGCGTATGTGTGTCATGTGATCGTGTATGTGTGTCATGTGATCACGTTTGTGTGTCATGTGATCATGTATCTGTGTCATGTGATCATGTATGTGTGTCATGTTATCGCGTATGTGTGTCATATGATCGCGTATGTGTGTCATATAATCATGTATGTGTGTCATGTGATCACGTTTGTGTGTCATTTGATCATGTATCTGTGTCATGTGATCACGTTTGTGTGTCATGTAATCATGTATCTGTGTCATGTGATCACATATGTGTGTCATGTGATCACATATGTGTGTCATGTTATCGCGTATGTGTGGCATATGATCGCGTATGTGTGTCATGTGATCATGTATGTGTGTCATGTGATCACGTTTGTGTGTCATGTGATCATGTATCTGTGTCATGTGATCATGTATGTGTGTCATGTTATCGCGTATGTGTGTCATATGATCGCGTATGTGTGTCATGTGATCATGTATGTGTGTCATGTGATCACGTTTGTGTGTCATGTGATCATGTATGTGTGTCATGTGATCATGTATGTGTGCCATGTGATCATGTATGTGTGTCATGTGATCATGCATCTGTGACATGTGATCATGTATGTGTGCCATGTGATCATGTATGTGTGTCATGTGATCGTCTATGTGTGTCATGTGATCGTCTATGTGTGTCATGTGGTCATGTATGTGTGTCATGTGATCACGTATGTGTGTCATGTGATCATGTATGTGTGTCATGTGATCGTCTATGTGTGTCATGTGATCATGTATGTGTGTCATGTGATCACGTATGTGTGTCATGTGATCACGTATGTGTGTCATTTGATCACATATGTGCGTCATGTGATCACGTATGTGTGTCATATGATCGCGTATGTGTGTCATGTGATCATGTATGTGTGTCATGTGATCAGGTTTGTGTGTCATGTGATCATGTATCTGTGTCATATGATCGTGTATGTGTGTCATATGATCATGTATGTGTGTCATGTGATCACATATGTGTGTCATGTGATCACATATGTGTGTCATGTTATCGCGTATGTGTGTCATATGATCGCGTATGTGTGTCATGTGATCATGTATGTGTGTCATGTGATCACGTTTGTGTGTCATGTGATCATGTATCTGTGTCATGTGATCATGTATGTGTGTCATGTGATCATGTATGTGTGTCATGTTATCGCGTATGTGTGTCATGTGATCATGTATCTGTGTCATGTGATCATGTATGTGTGTCATGTTATCGCGTATGTGTGTCATGTGATCATGTATCTGTGTCATGTGATCATGTATCTGTGTCATGTGATCATGTATCTGTGTCATGTGATCATGTATGTGTGTCATGTTATCGCGTATGTGTGTCATATGATCGCGTATGTGTGTCATGTGATCATGTATGTGTGTCATGTGATCACGTTTGTGTGTCATTTGATCATGTATCTGTGTCATGTGATCGCGTATGTGTGTCATGTGATCATGTATGTGTGTCATGTGATCACGTTTGTGTGTCATTTGATCATGTATCTGTGTCATGTGATCACGTTTGTGTGTCATGTGATCATGTATCTCTGTCATGTGATCACACAAAGCAAACGTCGTAAATCTTCGACTAATAAAAATTTGACTTATATATTCGAGGTGTTTAGATCTGCACGTGTGAAGCATTAAGAGCTCGCTGGTGCAAACATCTCACATCCGATCTAAAGTGCTGAGGACGAGAGGAACCAGGAGTCGCTCGTGAAGCATCTGAATCCATCACATCCCAGCGTGACAGGATCGCACGCCCACCTCTCAGGTCCAGGCTTGGCAGCGGCTCTTACATCACAGCTCTGTTCCTGCAAATGGCAGCGTTTGTCGTGGAGCCGCGAACACGGCGACTGTCGCAGCGAATCACCCACTCGTGGTCCTGGGGGGGCGAGTGGACCGAGCCTGGTGTCCCACGAGGTTAGTGTTTGTTCAGGGCTTCAGAACTAGAACCACTTCAGTTCCCATGTTTTCTTCTTCTCTTTCTCTCAAGTCAAGAAGATCGAACTCGCAGCTCGATAATACAATCGTCTTCTCCTCAAGACTCAAGTACTAACAAAGTTATATTGAACCACGTAGTTGTAAGAACGCATGAGTTTCTCTTTTAGAGAAACAAGTTAAAGTGGTTCATAAATGAATAATAAAGATGTTTCTAAAACATTGCCTCGTCATTTAAGATGTGATGATGATTGACAGGTCTGAGAGGAACCAAAACATGGAAAAAACATTAACATGGTTGAAAAAAACGAATTCAATTTATTGAAATATAAACATGTGTTTAAAAGTAATGTTAAAATAAGGATAGAAAAATATACAGATTATTAATTTGATATTACTTTATTCTATATACATTTTTATTTGTCACTTAAAATATTCCAAATATTTTTAATCTAAATATACAGTATTTAAGTATTTTGTAACAGATATTGTGTAACAACAAATGTTTCTATAAATGATATATAAAGTTCAATGACTTGGTGCTGCTGAAGCTTCGTCTCCGTCTTGATGACGTCAGTGTTTGTTGTTGATGTTTGTATGTTTGACATAAAGACATGTTTGGTTTGATTTGTCTCCAAGTTTCTGTGGAACATCTTGAAGATGAGTCTGATGAAGAAGAAGAATGAATGAATTTACATGAACATTCTTTTAACTTTCAGTTCATGTCCGTCCAAAATATGAACTAGTTCATGAACTGTCAATGAACTGGTTTGTCCTCTGGTCAGAGTCAGAGTCAGTGAAGGATCAGGAGAAGAAGTGAAGACCAGGAGAGCGTCTGCAGTTGTCCGTGTTCAAGATGTTCGTAGATCCGAAGGCTCGACTTGACACATTTTGACAGAAGATCACGAGAGTTGATCCTCAACTGTCACGGTCAGACGTTCTAATGTGATTCTGAGGTCTCGGAGAGGACATCTCGTCCTATGAGAAGGTCTTCAGGAGGACAAGGATGAAGTTTTCTGTCTGATTTTCAAGGTTGAAGTGAAGCAGCTGGTCCGAGAAGAAGAGGAGGCTTCGGATCCCTTTGTTTTTAAAAATACACTTTAATCTCTAACTATAATCCGAGCGACATCTTCACAGATGTTTACCAGAGTTTAAAGAACTCACAGGAACATTTTAGGACGTCCTGATGAAGCTCTAAAGTCTCTCCTGGTGCTGATGAGGCCAAGGACGTGAATAAGATGCATAAGATTGAAGATGTTGTCAGCAGGTCCGTGAACAAGTGATTTCATCAGAAAAAACTTCTGTTATAACTGACACACGTGTGTGTTTTATGTGTTTTAATCAAAGCATCAGAGAATTTAAACATCAATAAAACAATCAGACGGAAGGAGATTTTTCTAAGTTGTGCTTCAAAGAGACAAATTTAGTTGTTCCAGCAAGTCTCTGCTCGGTGCTCTTTGACCATCTCCAGTGACGTTCCACTACGACCACGAGGCACCGACATCTTAATTGTTGAGTTACTGTCCGTTCACACAAGCCACACTGACCAGGGACGTTTCTCTGAATATTCATACGATCGTAGATTCACTTGAAGACAAATCTGTGCGAGATCTTTCTGCCAAGAGTCGTGATGACGTGAGTCGTTTCTCAGACTTTGCATATTTCACTAAAGTCTCTTAAACTCCTTTCTGTGTTTGTCCTTCTTCACCTCCACGCATCCAGACCAGGGTAGAAACCCAACAAATTGGTGCCGTGACCCGAATCATTTCTGCATTCAAAGTTTTCTCCTGGATAATCCTGTCGCGCTGTATTCTGTAAGTCTGTATTTATTACATATATGACGTGCAGAAAGTAAATTTTGATTGAAGTGAAATAAAATAGTCGTGGAGCTCAACACAGGTGCCTCGACGATGCATGGTTACCATGGCAACCCCTTTAATAAGAACACTCATAGGCATTGAAAATATGATTTGAAAAACTAGATGAAAACTGTGTTTGTGCAGTCGAGGCTGAGGAGGGTTTTTGGTAAGAGTGTATGATTGTTTAATATTTCATGTGTTTTTATTTCGTGTGTGTAGAAGAGCCGCGAGTGTTGTTGTTGTTACTCATCATCTCAAGCTTCACTTGAAAAAGACTCAAACTCCGCAGGATTGTTTGGCCACAGACTCACAACATGCTGTAAACCTATTTTTGAAGTCATGAAATATGAATCGGCTTCTGTGTTTGTTCACCTCAGACTGAAGTTCAGTGACGACCGTTCATCACTGTCTTCATCAAAGATTCAAAACAACCATTAAAACGAGGCGTTTAAAGACAGTTTATGAGACGCTCTTTTGTCGTCAATCCTCAGCCGCGACACATTTACAGCATCATCTTCAATTATTCACCTGATTTTACACAAGATTCAAACTCAATTTGCTTCGGATATCAATTAATTATTGATCGTTCATTATCTTTACTCTATTAAAGGAGGATAAATAAATATTTTAGTGACTTATATCAGTAAACAAATGCGTATTCGCTGCCATGGCAACCAGAACAGCTCCGGGTTTCTCTCTCTTTCTGTTGAGGTTGTTGGTTCAACTCTGAGAGGCTTGTGGTGTTTCCAGCGACTTGATTTGTCGTGTTGGGTTCCCTGGAGAGACACAAATGCTTCCTCCTCCTGTCATCGCGATCATGAATGTTCCGTGTGACATGTCACATGATGACGTGACAGCATGAATATTTCAAACCTGTTCAATGGGTGGTTGTGTGTTCGTGTCCTGGACTGTGACTCACAACTATCTTCAGGTTTCATGTGCTTTTTTCACCTCAATTCTGCTAAAATACAACTTTGATACTTTTAAAGAAAATGTTTCATTTTAATGTTAAGTCATTGATTATTATTTCTTAACCATCATGTCATAGTTCCGAGGCCTCAGAGAAAGAGAGATAATTGATATAATATCTATTGATTACTGTCGCTTTCATTGGAAACAAGTGTGTTTTCTCTGAACATGAATCTGTGACTCTTGACACGTCGAGACGTTTGTTTCAGTGAATTAAAAAAAAATAAACTTGTAAACTATGGAACTTAAAATGAAGCATCTTGTTGAGTCTAGATGATGATTTATTGTTACGATCGTATGTAGTTTGATTTACTTCTGGTCGTGATATTTTATATTTTAGTGTTTTTATCCTGAAGTCTTAATATATAATTTTGTCATTAAACATGTTAATGAATTTTAATTAAAATCTTTATTTTATCAAGACATGAATAAAAACAACAAAGAAAGAGGAAATAATAAATCATCCTCAGAAATAAAGATGGGTGTTAATTAATTCATGTATATATTAATAATTATATATATATATATATTTTTTTAACATTTTATTTTATTTATTTATATTTTTGGGGGGGAATGTTTTTTTTCATTAAATATCTCTCTCTCTCTTTATATATATATATATGATAGATGATGGATGGATGGATGGATGGATGGATGGATGGATGGATGGATGGATGGATGGATGGATGGATGGATGGATGGATGGATGGATGGATGGATGGATGGATGGATGGATGGATGGATGATAGATGGATGATAGATGGATGGATGGATGGATGGATGGATGGATGGATGGATGGATGGATGGATGGATGGATGGATGGATGGATGGATGGATGGATGGATGGATGGATGGATGGATGGATGGATGGATGGATGGATGGATGGATGGATGGATGGATGGATGGATGGATGGATGGATGGATGGATGGATGGATGATTGATGGTCGTCAGTGACGTCATCGGTGCTGAATGTGGGACTTCTTAATGTTCGCTCCATTACTAATAAATACTTTATTCTTAATGATCTTTTCACAAGAGTTAATTTGGATTTATTATGTCTTTCTGAGACTTGGCAGAGAGAGGAAGAGTTTATTCATCTGAACGAACTCTGTCCAGTAGGGAGCGCTGTTCTGGGGAAGCCTCGCCTCTCTGGTCGTGGAGGAGGTCTTGCTACTGTTTTTAGGGAGAGTTGTTCTTGCAAAGTGATTCAGACACAGGAATTCACTTCTTTTGAGTCTCAGATGATCTTGGTTGGTTCTACAAGACCTTTCTATTGTGTGTCAATCTACCGTCCGCCTGGTCCTTCAGTGTTCTTGAAAGACTTTAGTGACTTCTTATCTTCCATTATTCAAATGGAATCTGTGGTTATTCTTGGAGACTTTAATCTTCATGTTGATGACGTCACATCGTGTTCTGCTAAAGAACTTTTAACTTTAACTGAAGCCTTTAATTTTGAGCAACATGTTTCTGAACCCACTCATCAAAAAGGCCACACTTTAGACTGTTTACTCTTGGCCTGAACATTTCTAATGTATCTGTACATGATGTCCATCTGAGTGATCATTCTCTTGTCTTGTTTAACCTGGACTTCATCCCTGAACCTAAGCCTTTGAAAGTTAGGTCTCAGAGGCGTGTCATCTCAGCTGATACTGCAGACAGTTTTTCTGCTATGTTTGACCCTCTTTCCTTTGATGACTGTCCAGATGTGGACAGTTTGATTCACTGTTTCACTGATCATTGTGTTGAAATACTGGATCAAGTGGCACCTGTTAAATGGAACTTGAAAATTCAGAAAAAACGGTGACCTTGGACAAATGAAGATCTCCTGAGTCTGAAGAGACTTTGTCGAAAGACTGAGCATCTCTGGAAGTCCACTAAACTTGAGGTGCATAAACTTCACCTCAGGGATCTGATGACTTCTTACAATGAGATGGTAGAAACTGCTAGATCTGATTACATCAGAAAACTGGTAGCAGCAAATAGGAAAAACCCCAAAGTTTTGTTTGACACGATTAATTCTCTCGTGTCTCCTGCTCCTCAAATCACGCCTG
>NC_141827.1:2437500-2440000 GCF_982586985.1 Callionymus lyra | reverse complement strand
GATCACAGTCCGGATCCCAGTCTGGATCCCAGTCCGGATCCCAGTCCGGATCCCAGTCCGGATCACAGTCTGGATCACAGTCTGGATCACAGTCTGGATCACAGTCCGGATCACAGTCCGGATCACAGTCTGGATCACAGTCTGGATCACAGTCTGGATCAGAGTCTGGATCACAGTCCGGATCCCAGTCCGGATCACAGTCTGGATCACAGTCTGGATCACAGTCTGGATCACAGTCCGGATCACAGTCCGGATCACAGTCCGGATCACAGTCTGGATCACAGTCCGGATCACAGTCCGGATCACAGTCCGGATCCCAGTCTGGATCCCAGTCTGGATCAGAGTCTGGATCAGAGTCTGGATCCCAGTCTGGATCCCAGTCTGGATCCCAGTCTGGATCAGAGTCCGGATCAGAGTCCGGATCACAGTCCAGATGGAGACACGGGTCACGTCGTGAGGGTCCGACATGTGAGATGTTGATCAAGAGTCTCCATCGTCCAGAAACACTCTTTAAAGCAGCAGCAAGTAAGATTCAACATCTGGTTTCTTTCTTCACTTTTGTGGCGACTTTAAAAACATCTGGTCTCACGGACCTCACGTGTTCTTCAGGGTCACTCCAGATGTTTCAGCTTCATTAGGACCATAAACATACTGCCAAGAATTAAACCAATGATCACAGTCGTTCAAATGTTAATTAGTGTTGCTTGAAAGAATCAAAAATGTTATTAAATAAATCAAATATTAGTATTTGATTTATTTAATAACATTTTTGAGTCATATTTTTCTAAAAATGTCTTGAGTTTGACACAAACTTTGTGTCGTCTCAGGGTCATGGTGACCCAGAGGCAACACAAGGGATACCACAAACACACTACGGGTCACTTTGACCCTGAGATAAACACAAGGGTTTAAGTCTAAGTCAATGTTATTTCTGTCAGAATTATATTTGGTAATACTTTTTCGAATTGAACAGACTTTGTATTATCTTCTGTCAGTTTTTATATTTGGGTGTATTTGTTTAATTTAGTAAACTTAATGTTATGTTCTGTCAGAATTATTTTGGGGAACAAATGACATTTTAGCAGACTTTTGTTATCTTCTGTCAGTATTATAGGATGTTTTAAAAAATCAAATCAAATTAATGTATTTTTTTAAATGTTTTTTTTGGTGTCGTCATTATTCAAATGACTGCTCATTAACAATCTAACAATCACGTGAGTGGAATCAAACATGTATTTGACACAAACCTTCAAAAACACAAATAACCATAAAATCAACATTTGTCATGATAACAGCAGTGCTTGAGTTGACCACGCGGGGGCAGCAGAGACTCGCTCCGTGCACCTCATGCTGAGATGAAACCTCGATCACGTGTGTTGATCTTGAACTTACTCTTCTTGGGGAAGACTTTCTTTCGCTTCGGGGTCGGGGGTTTGAAGCCGAGGTCGCTGCAGTCGCAGGGGTCCAGCTCAGAGACGGGCAGCATCTGAGGGGCCGCCGCCATCAGAGCCTGCATCCTGGGGGCGAAGAGCCCGGCGAGACCCTTACACTTGTAGAGACGCAGCTTCCCGTTGGAGTCCTCCACACACTGCCACTTCTGCAGGAGGTCAAGGGTCAGACACCAGCCCTCTGCCGACCTCTGCCACGTACCTGTCCGGGCTGCTGGCACGACGTCTGGTACTCGGCCTTCTGGCACAGGTCCTTGACCCGCTGGTACTTGGGCAGGAAGTTCTCCTCCTGGGCCACTTCCTTCCCGTCGGGCCTCTTGTGCGGAAGCTTCCTGGAGAGTGAAGGTCGAAGGGTCAGTCCAGGACACGACCCACGTGACCTTTGACGAGACTCACCCTCGCTCCACCAGGAACGAGTCCCTCCAGGTCTTGACCTTCTTGTTGATCTGGAACCTGAAGGTCAAGGTTAGTTCTGACAAACACCTGAACCGCGTCATGAAGTCTCACCTGTTGACCGGCTTGTCCGTGTCCAGCAGCTTCAGGATGGACTTGCCGTCCATCTCCGCCGGGACGTCCAGGCCCGCCATGTCCAGGAACGTCGGCGCCAGGTCGATGTTCAGAACCACGTTGGGGTTTCTGGAGAAACGTGTCTTAAAACCACTGATGTGTGACTGTATTTACCCATCATGCATCACAACTACACATCTATTCTCTTCGTGAGGTCGTAGAGGTCGGACACTGATCCGAGCCCAGAGCTGAGGGACACCCTGGACAGCTCTCCAGACCTCTATAGTTGCAAGTCTGTAGATATTTTATCTTAAAAATCTTTTTACATCACAAACTAAACGTGAATCTACTTCGTTTGTTACTTTCTAAGATAATGAATGAAAAATAATCACGTTTTACTTTTCAATTAATCTTTCAAACAAAAATAAAATAAACCATTTATTTAATTAAAAAGAAAAGTTTGCAAAAACAGTAGAATTCATTATAAAAACAATTTTATTTCTGCTCTTGTTCAATTTAAAATCTCGTAAAGTTCTAGTAAAACA
>NC_141827.1:2427500-2432500 GCF_982586985.1 Callionymus lyra | reverse complement strand
TTCTAGAACCTTCTGATTTGATTTGATGGATTCTAACTAATGTGTCGCTCGAGCCTCCAGATCTCACCATAATTACTACTTAACAACGAAGTGTGCATAATGTGTGACGCTAATTATAAAGTACTCTGACTAAGTGAGGTTAAGTTTATCAAAGTTAATATTCCATAATTAACACATTCTTTTTACACACTTTTGTTATCAAAGGAACTAAGATGTGACTCCAAGATAAAGTCCAGGAGATAAAAAATACGTTTTTAAAGAGTAAGATCCACTTTGTAGTATTTAGCGAGAACGTGTGCAGTAAAAATAATCTCCACCTCCAAGGGACTCGTTGGTATAAACAAAGCGTGACTACAGCTGGAGGAGGAGTGAAGCAATTACAACGTCTTAATGGACTCTCGTAACCTCTTGTTCGTCCAGATTTCAGAGCAACTTTATAAAGTAATAAAGTGTAAAACATGGTCATGATGAGAAGTTACTGCGTCTTGAAGAACATTCACTACATGACACCAGAGTTGATACTAGTTGATGTTTAATGACACCAGAGTTGATACTAGTTGATGTTAAATGACACCAGAGTTGATACTAGTTGATGTTTAATGACACCAGAGTTGATACTAGTTGATGTTTAATGACACCAGAGTTGAAACTAGTTGATGTTAAATGACACCAGAGTTGATACTAGTTGATGTTTAATGACACCAGAGTTGATACTAGTTGATGCTTAATGACACCAGAGTTGATACTAGTTGATGTTTAATGACACCAGAGTTGAAACTAGTTGATGTTAAATGACACCAGAGTTGATACTAGTTGATGTTTAATGACACCAGAGTTGATACTAGTTGATGCTTAATGACACCAGAGTTGATACTAGTTGATGTTAAATGACACCAGAGTTGATACTAGTTGATGTTTAATGACACCAGAGTTGATACTAGTTGATGTTAAATGACACCAGAGTTGATACTAGTTGATGTTTAATGACACCAGAGTTGATACTAGTTGATGTTTAATGACACCAGAGTTGAAACTAGTTGATGTTAAATGACACCAGAGTTGATACTAGTTGGTGTTTAATGACACCAGAGTTGATACTAGTTGATGCTTAATGACACCAGAGTTGATACTAGTTGATGTTTAATGACACCAGAGTTGATACTAGTTGATGTTTAATGACACCAGAGTTGAAACTAGTTGATGTTAAATGACACCAGAGTTGATACTAGTTGATGTTTAATGACACCAGAGTTGATACTAGTTGATGCTTAATGACACCAGAGTTGATACTAGTTGATGTTTAATGACACCAGAGTTGATACTAGTTGATGTTTAATGACACCAGAGTTGATACTAGTTGATGTTTAATGACACCAGAGTTGATACTAGTTGATGTTTAATGACACCAGAGTTGATACTAGTTGATGTTTAATGACACCAGAGTTGATACTAGTTGATGTTTAATGACACCAGAGTTGATACTAGTTGATGTTTAATGACACCAGAGTTGATACTAGTTGATGTTTAATGACACCAGAGTTGATACTAGTTGAACTTCAACACGTGTAATCTAAGCTTCTTACTGTCGTGTATCAGGAACAGAGATTCATTACCTCATGTTTAAAACCACTAGAGGCCGAAAACTGTTGAAAACCAAGCTGCCCTGCGAGTAACCATAGTATTACTCCCAATACTAAGAAGATGTACTGTATTATTTTGGTAATGGTTCATTTAAGCTTTTGAGTCTTCGCTGTTGACGTCTCAACACCCGTAGTCACTCATTGGTCAAACTCAACTCTGCAGGCTTGAATAAACTGGTGATAATTAACGTGTTGTAAACGGTTATGATTTGTTCTCAGTGCACCTGAGACTTCTAGATGTTGACACCTGACCCGGTACTTAATGATGGGATTATATTGAATTCATTCCGGCTCTGAATTCCTGCCATTATTTACCTTCATTTCTATTTATTCTAATATTTTTTAAAGAACCTGTAGACACAGAGCAGGTCTGGTTGTGGTGGATCCTCGAGGTTCGTCTCAAGAGAGAAGATCTACCTTAGAGTAGACGCTGCTGTGCTTCTCTCGAGCTCCGTTGCGACACAGAGTGTAGTTGTAGAAGCGAGAGTTCTTCACCAGAGCGACCCACTCCTTCCACCCGGGAGGCACGTACGAGCCGTTGTACTCGTTCAGGTACTTCCCGAAGAAGGCTGGGGGTCAGAAAAGGTCGAGGGTCGTCACACCCGCGGGGGTCCGGGAGGCGGCGCCGGGACTCACCTGTCCTGTAGCCCGAGGTGTTGAGGTGGACGGCGAAGGTGTGCGGCTCGTGGTGCGCCTGCCACGAGGGCGACGAGCAGTTCTCGTTGTTGGTGTAGGTGTGGTGGTTGTGCACGTACTTGCCGGTCAGGATGGACGAGCGCGACGGGCAGCACATGGGCGTCGTGGAGAAGGCGTTGGAGAAATGAGTTCCGCCTTTTTCCATGATGCGCCGCGTCTTGTTCATGGCCTGCATCGAGCCTGGAGACGAGACCAGGATCAAAGTTTGGGCGGAAACAAGTGGCAAATGTCAACATCCAGGAGAAGAAGGTGGAAAAGTAAAAGCTTTGACTCAAACCGGAGAAAAGATTTGACTCAAACGAGGGAATAAATCTCTTCACAGTCGAACTGAAAGCTCTTCGCTGGAGCGATTGTTGGAGAAACAGATGCTCGACCATAAATTCCTGCTTTGAATAGAACTTCCCTCTGCAGCGATCACACAGAACAAAGGCTGTCGGAGGAGGCCATTATGCTCGCGTCCCAGAATGCTGCTGAAGGACTGAGGCGGGCCAGGAGATGGCCGGGCTTTAGCACCCGGACAATGGCGGCTGTAGGCCGCCCTCGCGCGATGACAGGTTCCGCTCGTGACTCCGAGTGGTTCGAGAAATCACGAGGAACATGACACTCACCCAGTTCTATGTCCTGGTCGTCGGTGAGCACGAGGATGATGTTGGGGCGCAGGTTGCGGAAATGCCGATCCCTCTGCGGGCGAGACCTGGAGCGGTACCCCGACAGGTAGCTGGACCCCTGAGCCGCGAGCGCGACTCCCGCCATCAGCACCAGGAGAAGAGGCTCCGTCCTCGCCATGGTGGTCCTGGTGAGGTCCTGGTGAGGTCCTGGTCAGGTCCTGGTGAGGTCCTGGTCAGGTCCTGGTGAGGTCCTGGTCAGGTCCTGGTCAGGTCCTGGTGAGGTCCTGGTCAGGTCCTGGTGAGGTCCTGGTCAGGTCCTGGTCAGGTCCTGGTCAGGTCCTGGTCAGGTCCTGGTCAGGTCCTGGTCAGGTCCTCGAACACGCGATCACACGACTCGACCTGAGAGACGACACACAAAGAAGGGTAAGAACTCACACACCTCGACACACACAGGGTTGACGCACACCAGCGCGAGCAGGAAGTGAGGCTCAGAGCTGATCAATCATTAATGATGCATTAGAGGAGCGTCACTGGTGTAATGATCTCGCTGAACACACGCCTGACCCGACTAATGGTCCCGTGATGGAGGCCGGTCCTGGACCCCCCAGGAGAGGTGAGAGTGCAGGGATGCAGGAGGGATGAGAGCGGAGGTGAAGAAGATGACGAGACAGGAAGAAGTATTTTAAGCTCACAGAAGTCTCAACGTCTCCTGGAGGTCAGTGAGAGAAAACTGTGCAGAAAATGAGCGATTAAAGCCGACAGGAGTCAGCGATGTTTAATGGAGCTTTAAATAGAACCGTTGGCTGGAACTACAGCATTAACGCTCGTATAATTCCTCCCTTATTGTCGTCGCATTCTCGCCCGCTTCGCCATGGCAACCGCGGCAAAAACAAGCCGCTCATGATCTTCAGGATGAACTTGTCGTTCGAAGACGTCAAATGGAAGTAAAAACTTCTGTCGAGGAATGAGACGAATAAACCCACGTGTCTGTGTGTATCTGTGTGTCTCTGTGTGTCTCTGTGTGTCTCGGTGTGTATCTGTGTGTCTCTGTGTGTATCTGTGTGTATCTGTGTGTCTCTGTGTGTATCTGTGTGTATCTGTGTGTCTCTGTGTGTATCTGTGTGTATCTGTGTGTCTCTGTGTGTATCTGTGTGTATCTGTGTGTCTCTGTGTGTATCTGTGTGTCTCTGTGTGTATCTGTGTGTCTCTGTGTGTATCTGTGTGTCTCGGTGTGTCTGTGTGTATCTGTGTGTCTCGGTGTGTACTGTGTGTATCTGTGTGTCTCTTTGTGTATCTGTGTGTCTCGGTGTGTATCTGTGTGTATCTGTGTGTATCTGTGTGTATCTGTGTGTATCTTTGTGTCTCGGTGTGTCTCTGTGTGTATCTGTGTGTATCTGTGTGTATCTGTGTGTATCTGTGTGTCTCTGTGTGTATCTGTGTGTCTCGGTGTGTATCTGTGTGTCTCGGTGTGTATCTGTGTGTATCTGTGTGTCTCGGTGTGTATCTGTGTGTATCTGTGCGTCTGTGTGTATCTGTGTGTCTCGGTGTGTATCTGTGTGTATCTGTGTGTCTCTGTGTGTCTCGGTGTGTCTCGGTGTGTATATGTGTGTATCTGTGTGTCTCTGTGTGTATCTGTGTGTCTCGGTGTGTCTCGGTGTGTATATGTGTGTATCTGTGTGTCTCTGTGTGTATCTGTGTTTCTCTGTGTGTATCTTTGTGTCTCGGTGTGTATATGTGTGTATCTGTGTGTCTCGGTGTGTATATGTGTGTATCTGTGTGTATCTGTGTGTATCTGTGTGTCTCTGTGTGTATCTTTGTGTCTCGGTGTGTATATGTGTGTATCTTTGTGTCTCGGTGTGTATATGTGTGTATCTGTGTGTCTCGGTGTGTATATGTGTGTATCTGTGTGTCTCGGTGTGTATATGTGTGTATCTGTGTGTATCTGTGTGTCTCTGTGTGTATCTTTGTGTCTCGGTGTGTATATGTGTGTATCTTTGTGTCTCGGTGTGTATATGTGTGTATCTGTGTGTCTCGGTGTGTATATGTGTGTATCTGT
>NC_141827.1:2277500-2425000 GCF_982586985.1 Callionymus lyra | reverse complement strand
AGCACCAGGTCTTCAAAGATATATTTGTCTCATGTCCTCGTGTCTAGAAAAGTTACTTTAACACTTTAGAAGAACTTAAAATTTTAAAATGATCCTGAAAGAAACAGCCAGTGAAGAGTTTGAAGGAGAAATGTGAGTTCTTCTACTAGAGCGGCTCAGAATTCTGGCTGCAGAGTTTTGTATGAACTGCAGACGAGACGATCCTTCTGGTTTAGACATGAAAACAAACTGTTACAATAGTCCAGACGAGAAGAAACAAACGCATGGATTATAAGATCCAGATCATGTTCCGACAACATGTTCCTAAGTTTTTAGATTTTTCTCAGTTGAAACAGTTTCTGGTCAGTTTTCTTCAGTGTCGAACAAGAGACATGTCTTTATCAAATACAACACCCAGGTTTCTCAGGCTCAGTTTGACAGACTGACTTAAGTCACTCAAGTACTGACTCAACCCTGACTCAACCCAGGAGCAATCACCAGAGTTTCAGTTTTGTTACCATTTAGCTGTAAATAAATAATAATAGAAGTCACACATCACAACAACAAACACACACACACACACACACACACACACATACACACACACACACACACACACACGGATGATACAAACACACTTAAAGAATGTAAGTATTGAGCGTGAAAACGACTTGTTCTTGCTGTGAGGGATCGTAACACTTGTCAGTCAAATATAAACTTCATGGCTTTTGTTAGCGTGTTGTTGTCGTAACTCTCAGAAGGACACACTTGTACGATGTCAACCAGTTTTGAAGTCAAGAGTGATTCATGAACCAGAGCTTCCTATGATCGTGAAGAAAACATCCCATAATGTCTTTGACACCTCGGCTCACGGCAACGCTCTACTCTGACGGTGACGCCTCAGGATTAGCATCTGAATGCTAACTTTTCATCATCATGGAAACAAAGTCACAGGTTTGTTCCTCCAGCCTCAGCTGAGATGTTTCTATTTAAACCTCCTTTCTGTTGCCCAGGATTTGGACGCATGAATGCGACGGAGAGAATCCTCACAGAAGAGAGAACGTCCCTCGTTCGCCTCATTCTGTCTTTCTTCGTCTGCGTTCCATTGAAGGAACACGTGGGTTCATGTGGATCTTCATGTTTGGGAAAAATCCTTCTGAAGCTTTGTTCTCTGTTCAATGCAGGCCTGAAGCTTCTTCTCTCCTTTTTCATTCTCTCCGTCTATTTTTTCACACAGAATTTCGACATCCAGCCTTTTTCACTTTTGCCTTTTCCACATATTGGCGGCGCATGAGGAGGCGTCGGTGATTCCATGGACTCGCCTGCTCTCGTGTTACATCGTGTCGGTTCTTCTGCTGTTTTGTTCTGCGTCTCTGGACGAGTCTCTGTGTTTTATTCATCAGGAGACGTTCTCGCCTCCGCGAGGGAAGGATGTTCCTCGTCTCCGTGGAGATGTAGAACCTGGAGTGTGTGTTGTCGGGTCGGTGTCGGTGGATCTTCTCCGTGTTCCGCTCGACGCCGCCTCATCATCCGGCTCGCGCCGCTTCCAGAGTCGTTGTCGCCGCATCTATAATTCATGGTCGTCAATAAATGATGGCAGACATTAAGTTTTCATCCGACGCTCGCCGCCTCACGAGCCGAGGAACGAGAAGCAAAACTTTCTCCGGATGTTCCAGATTCAAGCCTGGCTTGGTGTTGGTACCTCAGATGATCTCGTTCCTCAAAAACCCTCCTTCAGCGGATTCTTCCTGTGATCTCGTCCTCCTCCTGCTGCAGGACTTTTAATGAGTCGAGCCGAGAGTTATATTTACTCGAGTCGTCGGAACAACAAGACGACTCTGTTCTTCCTTCGGTGCGAGAGTAGAAACATGTTGATTTAAAGTGTCGATGGATGATGGAGATGTTCAGGATGTTCTTTACGTAAACAGAGACTAGATGTTGAGATATTTCAAGGCAAGATAAACTTTTTACATATACATACAGTATATCATTTCAAAGTGTGTATTTCCGTGTGTGTTAAAGTGATCTACTGGTGAAACCTTGTTGATCATAACCACGCCCACTCTGCTGTGATTGGTCGAGTGTGGAGGTTTGTAATCGCACATCATCAATGGTCTCCCCCTAAAAGGGACTTGTTGTATAAACAAAGCGTGATTACAGCTGGAGGAGGAGTGAGGCCATTATTACGTCATAATGGACTCTCGTAACCTCTCGTTCGTCCACATTTCAGAGCAACTTTATAAAGTAATAAAGTGTAAAACATGGTCATGATGAGAAGTTACTGCGTCTTGAAGAACATTCACTACATGACACCAGAGTTGATACTAGTTGATGTTTAATGACACCAGAGTTGATACTAGTTGATGTTTAATGACACCAGAGTTGATACTAGTTGATGTTTAATGACACCAGAGTTGATACTAGTTGATGTTTAATGACACCAGAGTTGATACTAGTTGATGTTTAATGACACCAGAGTTGATACTAGTTGATGTTTAATGACACCAGAGTTGATACTAGTTGATGTTTAATGACACCAGAGTTGATACTAGTTGATGGTTAATGACACCAGAGTTGATACTAGTTGATGTTTAATGACACCAGAGTTGATACTAGTTGATGTTTAATGACACCAGAGTTGATTCTAGTTGATGTTTAATGACACCAGAGTTGATACTAGTTGATGTTTAATGACACCAGAGTTGATACTAGTTGATGTTTAATGACACCAGAGTTGATACTAGTTGATGTTTAATGACACCAGAGTTGATACTAGTTGATGTTTAATGACACCAGAGTCGATACTAGTTGATGTTTAATGACACCAGAGTCGATACTAGTTGATGTTTAATGACACCAGAGTTGATACTAGTTGATGTTTAATGACACCAGAGTTGATACTAGTTGATGTTTAATGACACCAGAGTCGATACTAGTTGATGTTTAATGACACCAGAGTTGATACTAGTTGATGTTTAATGACACCAGAGTTGATACTAGTTGATGTTTAATGACACCAGAGTCGATACTAGTTGATGTTTAATGACACCAGAGTTGATACTAGTTGATGTTTAATGACACCAGAGTCGATACTAGTTGATGTTTAATGACACCAGAGTCGATACTAGTTGATGTTTAATGACACCAGAGTCGATACTAGTTGATGTTTAATGACACCAGAGTTGATACTAGTTGATGTTTAATGGCACCAGAGTTGATACTAGTTGATGTTTAATGACACCAGAGTCGATACTAGTTGATGTTTAATGACACCAGAGTTGATACTAGTTGATGTTTAATGACACCAGAGTTGATACTAGTTGATGTTTAATGACACCAGAGTTGATACTAGTTGATGTTTAATGACACCAGAGTTGATACTAGTTGATGTTTAATGACACCAGAGTTGATACTAGTTGATGTTTAATGACACCAGAGTTGATACTAGTTGATGTTTAATGACACCAGAGTTGATACTAGTTGATGTTTAATGACACCAGAGTTGATACTAGTTGATGTTTAATGACACCAGAGTTGATACTAGTTGATGTTTAATGACACCAGAGTTGATACTAGTTGATGTTTAATGACACCAGAGTTGATACTAGTTGATGTTTAATGACACCAGAGTTGATACTAGTTGATGTTTAATGACACCAGAGTCGATACTAGTTGATGTTTAATGACACCAGAGTTGATACTAGTTGATGTTTAATGACACCAGAGTCGATACTAGTTGATGTTTAATGACACCAGAGTCGATACTAGTTGATGTTTAATGACACCAGAGTCGATACTAGTTGATGTTTAATGACACCAGAGTTGATACTAGTTGATGTTTAATGGCACCAGAGTTGATACTAGTTGATGTTTAATGACACCAGAGTCGATACTAGTTGATGTTTAATGACACCAGAGTTGATACTAGTTGATGTTTAATGACACCAGAGTTGATACTAGTTGATGTTTAATGACACCAGAGTTGATACTAGTTGATGTTTAATGACACCAGAGTTGATACTAGTTGATGTTTAATGACACCAGAGTTGATACTAGTTGATGTTTAATGACACCAGAGTTGATACTAGTTGATGTTTAATGACACCAGAGTTGATACTAGTTGATGTTTAATGACACCAGAGTTGATACTAGTTGATGTTTAATGACACCAGAGTTGATACTAGTTGATGTTTAATGACACCAGAGTTGATACTAGTTGATGTTTAATGACACCAGAGTTGATACTAGTTGATGTTTAATGACACCAGAGTCGATACTAGTTGATGTTTAATGACACCAGAGTTGATACTAGTTGATGTTTAATGACACCAGAGTCGATACTAGTTGATGTTTAATGACACCAGAGTCGATACTAGTTGATGTTTAATGACACCAGAGTCGATACTAGTTGATGTTTAATGACACCAGAGTTGATACTAGTTGATGTTTAATGGCACCAGAGTTGATACTAGTTGATGTTTAATGACACCAGAGTCGATACTAGTTGATGTTTAATGACACCAGAGTTGATACTAGTTGATGTTTAATGACACCAGAGTTGATACTAGTTGATGTTTAATGACACCAGAGTTGATACTAGTTGATGTTTAATGACACCAGAGTTGATACTAGTTGATGTTTAATGACACCAGAGTTGATACTAGTTGATGTTTAATGACACCAGAGTTGATACTAGTTGATGTTTAATGACACCAGAGTTGATACTAGTTGATGTTTAATGACACCAGAGTTGATACTAGTTGATGTTTAATGACACCAGAGTTGATACTAGTTGATGTTTAATGACACCAGAGTTGATACTAGTTGATGTTTAATGACACCAGAGTTGATACTAGTTGACCTTTATTGAATCAATGCTGTGATCCTGAGGTCGTGAGTTATTTTCTCGATATTTGTCTTGAACAGATTTGTCTGACAGTGATTGACAGTCGTCCATATCTATCATAGAAACAACTCAAATCCACAGACGACAGCAACAGTATCTGTTCATATGAGACGATCTGCTTATGTTTTTTACTTCGAACCATCAACGTTATTGATGTTTTAAACATTCTTGAACACCTTAAGATTCCTGCAAACTCATTTCCAGGAGCATTTTCATCTGGGAACTGCAGCTTTGCTTCCTCAGACTGACGTGAAAAGCTGGAATCAGAGATTATGTCTGAGATGATCCTCATGGATTCCATTCATTCATTCATTCTCCCTCAGGTGAGACGTTCTAAGACAGAACTTGTCGTGAGAAAATGAGCGTCTGCTGAAGAGCAACCGCTCGAGTGTGAAATGTGTCTTTTCTTCGCTGTTCATTGTCGTTTGGAAAAGTGAGTCTTTAACCTTGAGAGGAAAGTGCTGACAGTGAAATATGAACGAATCTAGTGCCGAACACTTCATGAATCCTGCAGAGACTCCAGTGTCGAGACGCTCAAGGAATCCAAACCAGTGTGAGTTTCTCTTCAGGTTCAACGGTCCGAGTGTCTTTGTTACGACCTGTCATTTACTACGAGTGACGGTTTGATTTCAATTCACTCTGGGATGCAGTAGAAATGTATGATTTAATTCAAGAATTCATCTGATTAAAAAGTAACTTAGTGTGAAAACAAATGTTCGTAAGTCTTGGACCAACACGTGTGTCTTTGAGGAAACAAGTTCAACTGAACAGATACAAACATTGAACATGGATTGATGGTTAGAACTGGATCATTGAAACACATGAAGACTCAGTCGTACTGGCTTGAACTAGTGACATCTCTAAACTGGCTTGAACTAGTGACATCTCTAAACTGGCTTGAACTAGTGACATCGCTAAACTGGCTTGAACTAGTGACATCGCTAAACTGGCTTGAACTAGTGACATCTCTAAACTGGCTTGAACTAGTGACATCTCTAAACTGGCTTGAACTAGTGACATCTCTAAACTGGCTTGAACTAGTGACATCTCTAAACTGGCTTGAACTAGTGACATCGCTAAACTGGCTTGAACTAGTGACATCGCTAAACTGGCTTGAACTAGCGACATCTCTAAACTGACTTGAACTAGCAACATCGCTAAACTGACTTGAACTAGTGACATCGCTAAACTGGCTTGAACTAGTGACATCTCTAAACTGGCTTGAACTAGTGACATCTCTAAACTGGCTTGAACTAGTGACATCTCTAAACTGGCTTGAACTAGTGACATCTCTAAACTGGCTTGAACTAGTGACATCTCTAAACTGGCTTGAACTAGTGACATCGCTAAACTGGCTTGAACTAGTGACATCTCTAAACTGGCTTGAACTAGTGACATCTCTAAACTGGCTTGAACTAGTGACATCGCTAAACTGGCTTGAACTAGTGACATCTCTAAACTGGCTTGAACTAGTGACATCGCTAAACTGGCTTGAACTAGCGACATCTCTAAACTGACTTGAACTAGCAACATCGCTAAACTGACTTGAACTAGTGACATCGCTAAACTGGCTTGAACTAGTGACATCTCTAAACTGGCTTGAACTAGTGACATCTCTAAACTGGCTTGAACTAGTGACATCGCTAAACTGGCTTGAACTAGCGACATCTCTAAACTGGCTTGAACTAGTGACATCTCTAAACTGGCTTGAACTAGTGACATCGCTAAACTGGCTTGAACTAGCGACATCTCTAAACTGACTTGAACTAGCGACATCTCTAAACTGGCTTGAACTAGTGACATCTCTAAACTGGCTTGAACTAGTGACATCGCTAAACTGGCTTGAACTAGCGACATCTCTAAACTGACTTGAACTAGCGACATCTCTAAACTGGCTTGAACTAGTGACATCTCTAAACTGACTTGAACTAGCGACATCTCTAAACTGGCTTGAACTAGTGACATCGCTAAACTGGCTTGAACTAGCGACATCGCTAAACTGACTTGAACTAGTGACATCTCTAAACTGACTTGAACTAGCGACATCTCTAAACTGGCTTGAACTAGCGACATCTCTAAACTGGCTTGAACTAGCGACATCTCTAAACTGGCTTGAACTAGCGACATCTCTAAACTGGCTTGAACTAGCGACATCTCTAAACTGGCTTGAACTAGTGACATCGCTAAACTGGCTTGAACTAGTGACATCGCTATCACTAGTGACATCGCTAAACTGGCTTGAACTAGTGACATTGCTAAACTGGCTTGAACAAGTGACATCGCTAAACTGGCTTGAACTAGTGACATCGCTAAACTGACTTGAACTAGCGACATCTCTAAACTGGCTTGAACTAGCGACATCGCTAAACTGGCTTGAACTAGCGACATCGCTAAACTGGCTTGAACTAGCGACATCGCTAAACTGGCTTGAACTAGCGACATCGCTAAACTGGCTTGAACTAGTGACATCGCTAAACTGGCTTGAACTAGCGACATCTCTAAACTGGCTTGAACTAGCGACATCTCTAAACTGGCTTGAACTAGCGACATCGCTAAACTGGCTTGAACTAGCGACATCTCTAAACTGGCTTGAACTAGCAACATCGCTAAACTGGCTTGAACTAGCGACATCGCTAAACTGACTTGAACTAGCGACATCTCTAAACTGGCTTGAACTAGTGACATCGCTAAACTGACTTGAACTAGCGACATCGCTAAACTGGCTTGAACTAGTGACATCTCTAAACTGACTTGAACTAGTGACATCGCTAAACTGACTTGAACTAGTGACATCTCTAAACTGGCTTGAACTAGTGACATCGCTAAACTGGCTTGAACTAGCGACATCGCTAAACTGGCTTGAACTAGTGACATCGCTAAACTGGCTTGAACTAGTGACATCGCTAAACTGACTTGAACTAGTGACATCTCTAAACTGGCTTGAACTAGTGACATCGCTAAACTGGCTTGAACTAGCGACATCGCTAAACTGGCTTGAACTAGTGACATCGCTAAACTGGCTTGAACTAGCGACATCGCTAAACTGGCTTGAACTAGCGACATCTCTAAACTGGCTTGAACTAGTGACATCGCTAAACTGGCTTGAACTAGCGACATCTCTAAACTGGCTTGAACTAGTGACATCGCTAAACTGGCTTGAACTAGCGACATCTCTAAACTGGCTTGAACTAGCGACATCTCTAAACTGGCTTGAACTAGTGACATCTCTAAACTGGCTTGAACTAGTGACATCTCTAAACTGGCTTGAACTAGCGACATCTCTAAACTGGCTTGAACTAGTGACATCGCTAAACTGGCTTGAACTAGTGACATCGCTAAACTGGCTTGAACTAGCGACATCGCTAAACTGGCTTGAACTAGTGACATCGCTAAACTGGCTTGAACTAGTGACATCGCTAAACTGGCTTGAACTAGCGACATCGCTAAACTGGCTTGAACTAGTGACATCTCTAAACTGGCTTGAACTAGTGACATCGCTAAACTGGCTTGAACTAGCGACATCTCTAAACTGGCTTGAACTAGTGACATCGCTAAACTGGCTTGAACTAGTGACATCGCTAAACTGGCTTGAACTAGCGACATCGCTAAACTGGCTTGAACTAGCGACATCTCTAAACTGGCTTGAACTAGTGACATCGCTAAACTGGCTTGAACTAGCGACATCTCTAAACTGGCTTGAACTAGTGACATCGCTAAACTGGCTTGAACTAGCGACATCTCTAAACTGGCTTGAACTAGTGACATCGCTATCACTAGTGACATCGCTAAACTGGCTTGAACTAGTGACATTGCTAAACTGGCTTGAACTAGTGACATCGCTAAACTGGCTTGAACTAGCGACATCGCTAAACTGGCTTGAACTAGTGACATTGCTAAACTGGCTTGAACTAGTGACATCGCTATCACTAGTGACATCGCTAAACTGGCTTGAACTAGTGACATTGCTAAACTGGCTTGAACTAGTGACATCGCTAAACTGGCTTGAACTAGCGACATCGCTAAACTGGCTTGAACTAGTGACATCGCTATCACTAGTGACATCGCTAAACTGGCTTGAACTAGTGACATTGCTAAACTGGCTTTATACTACATAAAAATACACAACATAGCATTATTAGACTCACAAGGTTCTAGATGGAGTCAACGAAACAACACAACTAAGACCTACAGTCTCTGGACAGAAGAAGTTACTGTGACACAGAGTTTAGTATTTAAAGGGTCCATTGAAAAAAATATAAGGAATAAAAACAAAATACATCAGAGACACAACTTCATTAGCTTCTGTTCATGATACTGTGTATTTGTAACTTCTTTACTATAAAAGTGAATATATATATATATTTATATTTATTTATTTTTCATTTGTCTTTTGTTGTTCTGAAGGTTTTCTACTTTTATGAGAGTTTTACATTCCAGGTCACAACTGAGTTGTTTCCATGGCGATGAGGGGTTTTGCATTGAAGTGTTAATGAGGCCAGAGAGAGTAAAAATGTGACGGAAGAAACTTCTCTGCATCGAAGGCTCCTTGAAGGCTAATTAAAGAAATGAGTGACAAACTTCAGTCAAGAATGTCCCAGAATCCTCTGCTGTCTGAGCGTGACGGAGGAGACACAATAAGAGGCGCAGACGTGACGTCTTCTCAGCGCTCGACAAAGAAGCTCCACGACACACACTCCACGACACACACTCCACGACACACACTCCACGACACTCACTCCACGACACACACACTCCACGACACACACTCCACGACACTCACTCCACGACACACACACTCCACGACACACACTCCACGACACTCACTCCACGACACACACTCCACGACACACACTCTATGACACACACTCCACGACACACACTCCACGACACACACTCCACGACACACACTCCACGACACACACTCCACGACACACACTCCACGACACTCACTCCACGACACACACTCCACGACACACACTCCACGACACTCACTCCACGACACACACTCCACGACACACACTCCACGACACTCACTCCACGACACACACTCCACGACACACACTCCACGACACACACTCCACGACACACACTCCACGACACACTCTCCACGACACACACTCCACGACACTCACTCCACGACACACACTCCACGACACAAACTCCACGACACACACTCCACGACACACACACTCCACGACACACACTCCACGACACACACACTCCACGACACACACTCCACGACACACACTCCACGACACACTCCACGACACACACTCCACGACACAAACTCCACGACACAAACTCCACGACACACACTCCACGACACACACTCCACGACACACTCTCCACGACACACACTCCACGACACTCACTCCACGACACACACTCCACGACACAAACTCCACGACACACACTCCACGACACACACTCCACGACACACACTCCACGACACACACACTCCACGACACACACTCCACGACACACACTCCACGACACACACTCCACGACACTCACTCCACGACACACACTCCACGACACACACTCTATGACACACACTCCACGACACACACTCTATGACACTCACTCCACGACACTCACTCCACGACTCACACTCCACGACACTCACTCCACGACACACACTCCACGACACACACTCCACGACACACACTCCACGACACACACTCCACGACACACACTCCACGACACACACTCCACGACACACACTCCATGACACACACTCCAGTACACACACTCCACGACACACACTCCACGACACACACTCCATGACACTCACTCCACGACACACACTCCATGACACTCACTCCACGACACACACACTCCACGACACTCACTCCACGACACACACACTCCACGACACACACTCCACGACACTCACTCCACGACACACACTCCACGACACACACTCTATGACACACACTCCACGACACACACTCCACGACACACACTCCACGACACACACTCCACGACACTCACTCCATGACACACACTCCACGACACACACTCCACGACACACACTCCACGACACACACTCCACGACACACACTCCACGACACACACTCCACGACACACACTCCACGACACACACTCCACGACACACACTCCACGACACTCACTCCACGACACACACTCCACGACACAAACTCCACGACACACACTCCACGACACACACTCCACGACACAAACTCCACGACACACAATCTATGACACTCACTCCACGACACTCACTCCACGACACACACTCTATGACACACACTCCACGACACACAATCTATGACACTCACTCCACGACACTCACTCCACGACACACACTCTATGACACTCACTCCACGACACACACTCCACGACACACAATCTATGACACTCACTCCACGACACTCACTCCACGACACACACTCTATGACACACACTCCACGACACACAATCTATGACACACACTCCACGACACACACTCCACGACACACACTCTATGACACTCACTCCACGACACACACTCCACGACACACACTCTATGACACTCACTCCACGACACACACTCCACGACTCACACTCCACGACACACACTCCACGACACACACTCCACGACACACACTCCACGACACACTCCACGACACACACTCCACGACACAAACTCCACGACACACACTCCACGACACTCACTCCATGACACACACTCCACGACACACACTCCACGACACACACTCCACGACACACACTCCACGACACACACTCCACGACACACACTCCACGACACACACTCCACGACACACACTCCACGACACTCACTCCACGACACACACTCCACGACACACACTCCACGACACACACTCCACGACACTCACTCCACGACACACACTCCACAACACACACTCCACAACACACACTCCACAACACACACTCCACGACACACACTCCACGACACACACTCCACGACACACACTCCACGACACACACTCCACGACACACACTCCACGACACACACTCCACGACACTCACTCCACGACACTCACTCCACGACACTCACTCCACGACACACACTCCACGACACACACTCCACGACACACACTCCACGACACACACTCCACGACACACACTCCACGACACACACTCCACGACACACACTCCACGACACACACTCCACGACACACACTCCACGACACACACTCCACGACACACACTCCACGACACACACTCCACGACACACACTCCGAAGGTGTTTTGTCCTCCACTCGTGGACCGGCCTGACGTCCCCTGAGGTTCCACGAGTCCTTGAAGATGTTCTTCATCACCTCGAGCCAAACATCACATCAAACCTGCAGCTCTTTTGAGTCTCAAGGCCTCGGGGCGTCGTTCACGTCCACCGTGTCCTCCGTCTCCAGCGGCAACTGCTCGGCATGCACGGCTATCCTGGTGGTCTGCAGCCTTTTTTTGGGGGGGCTCCGTGAGGAGAACGGGGTCACGACATTTACCCCCGCCTCCTCTCCTGCACCCCAGTGCTGCTCAAACACACACACAGAGCCCGATTGTCCCCGAGCGGGGGTTGGAGCTCCACCTCCAGGCATTAAAGAATGATGTCAATAGAGTTTTGTCGGCGCCTCCATGTGTCCACATCAGTCCCTACATTCAGACGTCAGGAGAAAATGTGTCTGATTTGCAGTCTGTGAGCGTCGCTACCTTTTCCTGCGCCATTGAGATGCAGAAGCCATTTGTAGGAGTGAGAGCGACACGTCCTTTAGGCCGGCGCTGACAGCTGAGACAAGCGAGCGAGCGGGTGGACGGGACGACCCACGGAGTGATGGCTGTTTCTTATTGCCTCCCAATGACCGCTGGCAAAGCCCCCCCACCATGTGTCACCTCTCAGCTAAATGGATTACAAACAAATCAGCCGGGGTCCGCGGGTCCGTCCAAACATTAGCGCTGACTTTAATGGCTTCCGAGTGATTTTTTAATTACTCTTCTGTTGAAAAGAAATGACTAACGAGACCTGATTCTACAGCATTAATCCGTCCTCAGAGGCTCAGAGCGTCATTTGTGGAAACAATCCATTCAATAAACCAGTAGCAACAGACCTTAGATCAACGTTTAAAAATAGATCTCGTAAAATTCCTCCTCTTTATACAAGACGATACAGTCGAGCAGGTTGAAGGTGTTTGGATGCTTTGAAGACGACTGAGCTCCAGTCGCTACATTAAAATAAACAAACATTTTTGTCTAAAAAGAACAGATTAATCCAAGTCGACAATTAGTTAGAATTTTGATTCTGTTTAAGGTCCATTTCACCTTTTTGAGTTATAATATATTTCTGATTTATGTCCTAAAAGATATTAAACAAAAGAAAATAAATGAATGAACAACTTTTTATAGATTCTTGTGGTTAAATCGCTGAGCTTTTGCGATATTTTTCAAATTAATAAAAAAAAGTATTTTTAGCAACACAGAAATTGTTTTTTTAATTTGTGTTTTTTCCCTTTAAGATCATTTCTAACCCAACAAGTGACTGTAAACAAGGAGCTGAGAAAAGAAAGGACGAGTTGATTCTCTAACAAACACAAGATTCAAAATAACAAACACATCATCGACTCATTTTCACCTGTGACACCATTGAGCTTCACCTGGAGCTGTTACATCTCCTCTCAGGTGCAGGTTCTGCTCTGACGTCAGAACTGACTGAAATAATCACAGATGTTCGACACATATTTGACTCATTCTGACAACTTCTCTGGGATTAGACACAAATATTTGGGATCAATAATCAATGTTCCAGAGACTCGTGTTAGAAGATGAATCTCTTGATGCAGACGGTCGTAGATATCGAGGCTTCACCATCATTAAAGTGTGTTTCTGTGTGTGTTATAATCTGTGTGTTAAGCACACACACGGGGGTTAAGAAAGACACCCCGCTTTAGTGTTAACCCTCCCATTCTCTGTGGTGAGCCCCCCGACCCGGACCCTCACCCTCCTTGGCCTCCTTTAAACCACGGATTACTGTGAGTTCAGAGACGCACAACCCTCTGTAAGACACACACACGGTTCAGATTGTAACACACAGCCAGTCTTGAGCAGAACCAGCAGAGTCTCTGTTCACGACCACGTCTGCTCTCACCAGTCGCTCGACTCGCTGCTCGCCGCGGGGAACCATTTAGATCTGCTGCTCGTCACAGCGGGGATGGTGGGATATTTGCCAGTCGGTGCTGAAGTGTCGTCTCGAATGAACCTCTGAACCAGGCTGAATGTGGTCGTCCCGTGTTGCGCCACAAGAACCGACCGCAGGAAGCGAACGAGGTCTCGGATGAAACCGCAGTCGCAGGTTCAGGTTCGAGTCGTCCGTCATCGTCTGCGAGACCAGACTCCACCGGTTCCTGCGCCTCGGAGTCCGGGACAGCTGCCCAGACGGACCCATCTGTCGGGCCTGACCTGTGTTTGGGATCACGAGAGGAGACTAAGTGGCCCACAAAGGGACTCCTTGGCATGCGGCCCGCCGGGTCCTGACAGTGCCAGCAGCCTAACAGCTTCCAGGGTCTCTGTGGTGCTACAGTATTGATCCGGCGTCAGGTTACCGCGAGCATGGCAGCCTTTTAATGAGGCCGCAGATTGATCAGGCGCTCATCGGTTTACTGGGCAGGATCCTCAGTGGGTGTCCCTGAAGGTCGGACCCCCCTTTGATTGGAATCAGATACCCTTCACACACACACACACATTTACATTTAAAAGACCACATTGAAGATCCAACCGTGGAGTTATAACGTAATCCTGCTTTTAAAAAAAGAAATTGAGAAATGACCTTTAAATCCATCCTGGTCTCCCCCTCCTGCATCACCACAAGGTTCCGGGCGAGGACCCCCTTCATTAGACGGGTGTCAGAGAAGCATCCGACGGATCTTGACCCCCACTCAGACTACGGCGCCCCCCATGGGAGGCGCAGCACAAAAGCATCGGCAGAGATGGTGAAATGGAATCCAGGCTCAGATCCCGGGGGAAGGACTGTGATTACTTTCGTGGCCTGTATTCGTGACGCCGTCGCCCACCTCGTGGCCACCATCGGTCACGGATCGCGGTGGGAATGAATCCAACATCGTGGATATAAAACCGGGACAGAAAGTCTTTCCTGCAGTGACTTTAATTAACAATTACCAGTCGATGACTTGTTTATTGTTGTTGTTGTGACCATACGTTAGACTCTCCATCGAAGGAAGGATTCAGGAGCAACGACTGAAGTTCATCAGATGTTTCAATTACTGTGAGGTCAGAGGTTCATCTGTTGCTAATAGAGTCATTACTTCACACGCCTGAACTCTCACCTCCACACCGAGATGAATCCAACAGACCTCCCTCCCTAAGCATCGACGGGACAAACGGTATCCCCTTGTTTTCAAGGGGGAGGGGATCAACGGATGACCTTTAACTACAGATCACTCCCAACAAAAGGTCAATCAGGTACACGAGGAGAGGCTCATGGATTCCTCTCATCGCTAAACATGGAAGGGGAAATGCATGAAATATAAATGGAATCTATTCCCCAGTCAGGTCCACATAAAACAGACGTTCCATCCCCGGATGATAGGATAATACGACAGGAGAAGGAGTTTTACGAGCGACTCAACTGTCCGTGCTTCATTGTTAAAGGACAATTAACCAGAGTGTGATAAAGATGTAGCTTCTAACCTGGAGTTACAGCGACATGTGCCAGGGTCTGAAAGAACATTTATGCAGCGACAGGATCAAGGGCTGAAGATCAAACCTTCAACACTGACCAGAAACCGTTTCAACTGAGAAAAATCTCTAAACTTAAGAAAATGTTTTTCACAACATGATCTGGATCTTATAATCCATGTGTTTGTATCTTCTCGCCTGGACTATTGTAACAGTTTATTTAGTGTCTTAACAAGAAGGATGTGTTTCGCCTGCAGTTCATACTAAACTCTGCAGCCAGAATTCTGAGCCGCTCTAGTAGAAGAACTCACATTTCTCCTTCAAACTCTTCACTGGCTGCCAGTTTCTTTCAGGATCATTTTAAAATTCTGGTTCTTACTTTCAGATCTATTCATGGTCAGACCTTCCATCACTGATCTGATCCAGACTTACACCCCAGCTCGGGCTCTGAGGTCTGTGGATCAGAATCTACTGATGGTTCCTGAACTTCCGGACCAGAGGAGAGAAATCCTTCCAGACTTCCAACCTGTGTCTCAGTGTGTTGCTGCAGGTTGGCAGGAGGTGACATCGACGCCATCGACACCCACTGTAGACAAAACCTGTGAGTGCTTCGGCGATAACTGATTAAACAATGTTACAACAGAACATCTTTGTGTTTGCACCAGAGAGCAGAAGGCATTGTGGGGCACGGTTGTGAGCAGGAATTAATGGTAACACAACAAGTTCTTAGTAAAGAAGACTCTGCAGGAAGGATGTCGACTCCAAGAGCGTTGCTCGGTTGAAAGATTGAAGGAAAGAACGAAAGGCCAGTGAAGTCCTGACTCTTGACGTGGAGATCAGCCTCAAACAGAATAGTTTACCAACACAACATCAGTCACTGCCGGCACGAGCTTGCGTCACCGAGACATGAGAGAGAAGCTCAAAGCTCTTGTGTTTGGCAGGAAGTACGAGGAGGTTCTGGAAGCTTCATGAAACAGAATAGATTCAAGAGTAGAATAGTGAACACGTGAAGATGTGGATCACAGGAAGCTCAGGAGGAAGATTTTACTGTGAACAGATGCTGGATTAACACGTGTGTTGCTGTTGTGTGTCTGCCGTGAACATGTTCACCGTACATCGTCTCGTCTGCTGTGAACAACCATACGTTGATGAAACCATGAGCCCACCATCCCCATCATAGCGCCCCCTCCTGGTTTTCAATTAAAATGATGACAAAACATTTTTGTCAAGACATTATCATGAATAGAAATGTTGTTTTAAAAAAGATTCAACGTAGTTTAACATTTCATTCATCTTCTGTGCAGCTTGTTCTATAATTCTATACCAGTTTCTACGGGTGTGAGGCAGGGGACACCCTGGACAGGATGCCGGACGATCGCAGGACACACAAAGACACACAACTATTCACACTCACACTCATACCTACAGACAATTACCCCAAGTTCTCAAGCAGCCTCTGTATGTTTTTGGACTGTGGGAGGAAACCGGAGTGCCCGGAGTAAACCCACGCAACACAGGGAGAACATTTAAACTACACACAGACACACAATTGAGCATCATAGAGTCTATAATCTGAACGACAGGAGGCTACGACTGACATGAAGAGTCTCTTTAAATAACACAACACGTACAATCACACAAATAGCAAGAATTTATATAATAATAACATTATTATTATTATTATTATTAACTTATATGATTCCTTCCTTTCAAATGGTCTCAACACCACGAGCACATCCTGAGAAAACAAACTTTTCCAAGGCTGACGTAAACAAACCATTCCTTGGGATCGTTTCTTCTTGTTAGAGAAACACCTTCTGCCTCGAAGCGACATCAGCCAAATCGTTTTCTCACAGGATGATATTGTCAGGAGGGTGAACCCCTGGAGCACCAGCCTGGAGGTGACGGGAGGTTTCCAGGCTTATTCAATATTGGGACGGTCCAGCAGCTGCTCACTGTGTCTTTATATCCCGCGTCTGTGAGTCTGTGAGTCTGTGCGTCTGTGAGTATGTGCGTCTGTGCGTCTGTGAGTCTGTGCGTCTGTGAGTATGTGCGTCTGTGCGTCTGTGAGTCTGTGAGTCTGTGAGTCTGTGAGTCTGTGAGTCTGTGCGTCTGTGCGTCTGTGAGTCTGTGCGTCTGTGAGTCTGTGAGTCTGTGAGTCTGTGCGTCTGTGCGTCTGTGCGTCTGTGAGTCTGTGAGTCTGTGAGTCTGTGCGTCTGTGCGTCTGTGAGTCTGTGAGTCTGTGCGTCTGTGCGTCTGTGAGTCTGTGCGTCTGTGCGTCTGTGAATCTGTGCGTCTGTGCGTCTGTGCGTCTGTGAGTCTGTGCGTCTGTGGGTCTGTGAGTCTGTGCGTCTGTGCGTCTGTGAGTCTGTGCGTCTGTGCGTCTGTGAGTCTGTGAGTCTGTGAGTCTGTGCGTCTGTGCGTCTGTGAGTCTGTGAGTCTGTGCGTCTGTGAGTCTGTGGGTCTGTGAGTCTGTGCGTCTGTGAGTCTGTGAGTCTGTGCGTCTGTGAGTCTGTGAGTCTGTGAGTCTGTGCGTCTGTGAGTCTGTGGGTCTGTGAGTCTGTGCGTCTGTGAGTCTGTGAGTCTGTGCGTCTGTGCGTCTGTGAGTCTGTGGGTCTGTGAGTCTGTGCGTCTGTGAGTCTGTGCGTCTGTGAGTCTGTGAGTCTGTGAGTCTGTGGGTCTGTGAGTCTGTGAGTCTGTGGGTCTGTGAGTCTGTGAGTCTGTGAGTCTGTGAGTCTGAGTCTGTGCGTCTGTGCGTCTGTGAGTCTGTGAGTCTGTGAGTCTGTGAGTCTGAGTCTGTGCGTCTGTGCGTCTGTGAGTCTGTGAGTCTGTGAGTCTGTGAGTCTGTGCGTCTGTGCGTCTGTGAGTCTGTGAGTCTGTGAGTCTGTGAGTCTGTGCGTCTGTGAGTCTGTGAGTCTGTGGGTCTGTGAGTCTGTGAGTCTGTGAGTCTGTGAGTCTGAGTCTGTGCGTCTGTGCGTCTGTGAGTCTGTGAGTCTGTGAGTCTGTGAGTCTGTGCGTCTGTGCGTCTGTGAGTCTGTGAGTCTGTGAGTCTGTGAGTCTGTGCGTCTGTGAGTCTGTGCGTCTGTGAGTCTGTGAGTCTGTGAGTCTGTGCGTCTGTGAGTCTGTGGGTCTGTGAGTCTGTGCGTCTGTGAGTCTGTGAGTCTGTGCGTCTGTGAGTCTGTGCGTCTGTGCGTCTGTGAGTCTGTGCGTCTGTGAGTCTGTGAGTCTGTGCGTCTGTGAGTCTGTGGGTCTGTGAGTCTGTGCGTCTGTGAGTCTGTGAGTCTGTGAGTCTGTGAGTCTGTGCGTCTGTGAGTCTGTGGGTCTGTGAGTCTGTGAGTCTGTGAGTCTGTGAGTCTGTGCGTCTGTGCGTCTGTGAGTCTGTGGGTCTGTGAGTCTGTGCGTCTGTGAGTCTGTGAGTCTGTGAGTCTGTGAGTCTGTGCGTCTGTGAGTCTGTGGGTCTGTGAGTCTGTGCGTCTGTGAGTCTGTGAGTCTGTGCGTCTGTGCGTCTGTGAGTCTGTGGGTCTGTGAGTCTGTGCGTCTGTGAGTCTGTGCGTCTGTGAGTCTGTGAGTCTGTGAGTCTGTGCGTCTGTGAGTCTGTGGGTCTGTGAGTCTGTGCGTCTGTGAGTCTGTGAGTCTGTGAGTCTGTGAGTCTGTGAGTCTGTGCGTCTGTGAGTCTGTGAGTCTGTGCGTCTGTGCGTCTGTGAGTCTGTGAGTCTGTGCGTCTGTGAGTCTGTGGGTCTGTGAGTCTGTGCGTCTGTGAGTCTGTGAGTCTGTGCGTCTGTGAGTCTGTGCGTCTGTGCGTCTGTGAGTCTGTGGGTCTGTGAGTCTGTGCGTCTGTGAGTCTGTGAGTCTGTGCGTCTGTGAGTCTGTGGGTCTGTGAGTCTGTGCGTCTGTGAGTCTGTGAGTCTGTGCGTCTGTGAGTCTGTGAGTCTGTGCGTCTGTGAGTCTGTGGGTCTGTGAGTCTGTGCGTCTGTGAGTCTGTGAGTCTGTGCGTCTGTGCGTCTGTGAGTCTGTGAGTCTGTGCGTCTGTGAGTCTGTGGGTCTGTGAGTCTGTGCGTCTGTGAGTCTGTGCGTCTGTGACTCTGTGGGTCTGTGAGTCTGTAAGTTTGTGAGTCTGTGAGTCTGTGCGTCTGTGAGTCTGTGGGTCTGTGAGTCTGTGCGTCTGTGAGTCTGTGAGTCTGTGCATCTGTGAGTCTGTGAGTCTGTGCGTCTGTGAGTCTGTGAGTCTGTGCGTCTGTGCGTCTGTGAGTCTGTGCGTCTGTGAGTCTGTGGGTCTGTGAGTCTGTGCGTCTGTGAGTCTGTGAGTCTGTGCGTCTGTGAGTCTGTGCGTCTGTGAGTCTGTGCGTCTGTGAGTCTGTGCGTCTGTGAGTCTGTGCGTCTGTGAGTCTGTGAGTCTGTGAGTCTGTGCGTCTGTGAGTCTGTGCGTCTGTGAGTCTGTGAGTCTGTGCGTCTGTGCGTCTGTGAGTCTGTGAGTCTGTGCGTCTGTGAGTCTGTGCGTCTGTGAGTCTGTGCGTCTGTGCGTCTGTGCGTCTGTGAGTCTGTGAATCTGTGCGTCTGTGCGTCTGTGCGTCTGTGCGTCTGTGCGTCTGTGAGTCTGTGCGTCTGTGAGTCTGTGCGTCTGTGCGTCTGTGAGTCTGTGCGTCTGTGCGTCTGTGAGTCTGTGCGTCTGTGCGTCTGTGAGTCTGTGCGTCTGTGCGTCTGTGAGTCTGTGCGTCTGTGAGTCTGTGCGTCTGTGAGTCTGTGCGTCTGTGCGTCTGTGAGTCTGTGCGTCTGTGCGTCTGTGAGTCTGTGCGTCTGTGCGTCTGTGAGTCTGTGCGTCTGTGAGTCTGTGCGTCTGTGAGTCTGTGCGTCTGTGCGTCTGTGAGTCTGTGCGTCTGTGAGTCTGTGAGTCTGTGTGTCTGTGCGTCTGTGAGTCTGTGAGTCTGTGCGTCTGTGAGTCTGTGAGTCTGTGCGGCAACAACATTCCTAACTGGACGCACACGAAACAACAAACACGCCGACAGATGTGAACAAACTCTTGACGTTATAAAGTCCTTATTGAAACTAACACAGTTATTGTGTTCATTTAAAACGATTCTATGCGATATTTAGTCGAGCGACGCCAGTGGACTACAGTGGTAGTGTTTAGAAGGGAGACCACATTTCCCATGAGCACTTGCTAAACATGGCAAAAGTTGTCATGTCACGTTTCGTAGCAGTTGATGAATGTTGTGTTTCCAGACTTTTATTGATAAATAACATAACTTTAACTTTGTTTTTGTTTGTAAATAACATAACTTTAACTTTGTTTTTGAACCTTAACACCCCCCACCGCAACCAGCAGATATGTATCATGTTCACACCATCAACAACTTTTACAGTGAAAATAAAAATCACACAAAACACCTTAAGTCACGGTATAATAGTCAGTCAACTAGTTTTAAGTTGATTTAGTTATTGTAGTACAAAAATATTAAGGTACACAAAACTGCTATAAAGTGAAGAAATGTGTGTTGGATACACAAGTGTCAACAGGAGAATTAAATGTCTGAATTGAACCGAGGACGTAGTGACGAGTCTGACAAACAAATAAATATGAGGATCTTCAACAACCAACTGAGTCTCTCCTTCACTTTGACTTCAATTGAAATTCTGATTCACTCCCTCAGCAGCTGCGACGAGACGTTCTCCGTCCAGATGCTTCGCCCCGAGGACGGTGACACATCTGCGTTGAATGAAAAGACGGTGATGCAGCAGTAAACACCGACATATGGCAACACTGTCATCACAAGAGCTGCGACAGTAATTCCACGTGTGACTGATGTCTTCCACTAAAGAGACTGTGTGCGATTTGTCACCTTCGAGTGTGATGTTAGTGATGCTTAATTGTCGCTTCCATCTGTAGACATGCAGATGATTTTATAGCCTCCAGGAGAAAAGAACTCATTTGTTTAATATCCTCCTGAAGAAGCTTATTTACCTATATTTAGGTGAAAAACCTCACGAAGCTTCTACAAAACTTTGTTTGAAAATGTTGTTAGAACATGATCTGGATCTTATAATCCATGCGTTCGTTTCTTCTCGTCTGGACTATAGTAACAGATACTGTCTCGTCTGCAGTTCATAAAAAACTCTGCAGCCAGAATTCTGAGCCGCTCTATTCTGGTTCTTACTTTCAGATCTATTCATGGTCAGACCTTCCATCAGTGATCTGATCCAGACTTACACCCCAGCTCGGGCTCTGAGGTCTGTGGATCAGAATCTACTGATGGTTCCTGAACTTCAGGACCAGAGGAGAGAAATCCTTCCAGACTGTTGCTCCTAAGCTTTGGAACCATCTCTGTGTTTGATGATCTACTGACTCCTTCAAGAAACATCTGTGTTTGATGATCTACTGACTCCTTCAAGAAACATCTGTGTTTGATGATCTACTGACTCCTTCAAGAAACATCTGTGTGTTTGATGATCTACTGACTCCTTCAAGAAACATCTGTGTTTGATGATCTACTGACTCCTTCAAGAAACATCTGTGTTTGATGATCTACTGACTCCTTCAAGAAACATCTCTGTGTTTGATGATCTACTGACTCCTTCAAGAAACATCTGGGTTTGATGATCTACTGACTCCTTCAAGAAACATCTGTGTTTGATGATCTACTGACTCCTTCAAGAAACATCTGTGTTTGATGATCTACTGACTCCTTCAAGAAACATCTGTGTTTGATGATCTACTGACTCCTTCAAGAAACTTCTGTGTTTGATGATCTACTGACTCCTTCAAGAAACATCTCAAGACACTTTTATAGAAACATTTCTACATTAACGTCCACAGTCACTTTGCTGAGCTCTGATTAAAAGCGAGTCTGAGACCTGCCGTGTTGTATGATCAGTGTTGGGAGTGAATGCGAACGACCGGATCAGAAATTAACAGTTTACGACGAGATGTTCAGACACGTGATAAGGAGGAACATGGAGGTTGTGGAAGAAGTCGTGAAGGAAGAAGTTTGTTTAAAGAAAACCAGGTTTGCGGATGTGATGAAGGAGAAGATGAACCAGGAAGTATTAACTAGGCTGAGTGGATTCTCCAAAGAAAGATTTGTGAGAAATTAATCCAAATGTAATGAAACTGGAACCAAAAAGGTTTATGTCCCAAGAGACTGAGCTGCAGGAGATTATCTCCCACGTCTTCATGTCTCCTGCTGCCTCGTGTTCGGATCTTTTCCACGACATTGTTCCGTGAAGACACGACGATTCGAGACGATACGAGACGATACCAACCTCACATCGATTGTGTTAACGTCTCGTCAGATCCGAAACAATAATGTGACGTCGTACACGTTCACGTTCTCTAACATATCGAGGCCAAAAATACACGTGGATCTGCTGCCGAGTCACGTCTGCGATCGCAGCTGCTGAACGTCCACGACAGGCGTGGAACTCGTCACCTGTGCCTGTCGCTCTCTGTGGGAGTAAAACCAAACAACGTTCTCCACACAAGTCGACGTCAAATTGACGTCCAGACACACAGAGGACTTTGAAGGCGTCTCCTTCCTCCGCCGTCGTCACTTCTGTTTCATTCTCGTTCGTTTGAACGCAGCGGCGGCGCCAGGGATGTGAGGCGCGCCGGGTGACAGAAGGCGTGACAAGCGTGGAAGACGAGAGGAAAGGAGGCACCTGGCCTCGTCCTTGACGTGAAGAAGCCAATGATACATCAAGAAGTGACAGCGCGTGAAGACGGCGATTACCCAGGAAGCAGGACGGATGAGGAAGGTCCTATTTTTAGAGGCGGAGAAAAGATGTGACAGATTTTCATCTATTACTGAAAAATAGTCCTGCATGAAGAAAACCTCGTTTTTTGTTGCCGTCGGTCCAGAAAGTGATTCTACATCAAAAGACTCAATTAGAAGCTGCTGCTCTTTTATGTGTCGGCGTGAAAGAGAGTCTGACGAGGTTGATCCTGACAGTCTGACCGACGGGTAAACAAGCTCGTGTCCCAGGATGACGTGGATTGGACGTCTTCTCACAGGCCTGATTAATTGAGGTGGGACGGAACATCCGAACATCGCCAGGCGCCCAATTAAGAGTCGAGCGAGAGACGCCGTGACGGCTGCTGATGAAAACCTCTAGCCATGGATACCTGTCTCTCCCGCTGTCTTCCTTCATCCCTCACTTCTGACTGACTTCCTGCTACTCCAGGGTTCTGGTCACGCTCGATGCTCTGCTACGTTTCTACAATCGCGCTGAAGTTTAAGGTGTTGAGTTGTCAGTGAGAGAAATGAAGCCGGCAGACAGGATCTCACACGCCATTAAACATAAGGACAGGAAGGGAGTCTTCTTTACAGAAGGTACGAGAGCAGAGGCTTCAAAATGTCACATACGTCTGGCAGTGGAAACTATGTTTTATGTTTTTAGAGTTTCCTCCTTTACATAGTTTTCACGGCGCAAAGAAAATACTGGGTGTCCCAGATTTCTAATTATATATAGACACAAATATATCTCAGATATTGTCAATTTCTTGAGGTACATCCTGTATAATGTTTAAAAACTACCACATGGACAACATCAAATAAATGATATGAACAATATGTTGGTTTAATTTGTATATGGTTGTGAAAAGAGTGTCTGTAAATTCTAAAGCAATATCTTGTCACTTGTCTTTCCATCTGGATTTTTATTCATTCCAGGATAAATTCCATGTTTTATATGATTATTATTTTCGTGTGACACGTTAGTAGGTCGGCTATGTTTGGGTTTATCGGGGACAGAATCAGGTTGTATTTATCTTAGACGGGTCCAGGATTATTGAAGATTGTACGATAAAAACATTGACATTCATGCAGTTCATCAAGTCAATCGGTGTCATGAGCAGCGACCCGGTGCTTGACGCACAATTCAAAAACGTTCAGTCGTCTGAACTGTTGCCGTACATGCCATCGATTTAACGCAACTAGCAGACTTTTTACTGATGTTTACTGACACAGCAGAAGTTGATTTTGAAGAGAATAAACAACATTATCAACAAAGGTAAAGATGTTACAAACACACATTAAAGAACCACTTTGTTCTCCTTATCAAGCGTCGACACTGGATTCTCTGGAACATCTTTGTCTCTCATGTTACCAAGAGTTTCTACTCGTAAATGGAACCTTTTCTGCCTTTTGACACTCGCGCCGAAAGCAATGAACTTCCGGTTAAAGTTTTTCAAAATAACAGATTACGTAACAAAAAATAAATAAAAAATGTAGAAATGTTTTTTTCTTTTGTTCAGAAAAATGAGAAACATTTAGAAACACACGGTTCTCTTGTCAAATCCATCATTATTGAAGCAGTTGTTGATGTGATCAGAGAAGGAGATTAAAAAGGAGATTATTGACCTTGTTTTCTGGAAAAAATATTTGAAAAAAAGAGACATGATTGAGAAACAGAACCAGACTGAGGAGCAGAAAGAAGGAAAACAGGAAGAAAAAAGAATAATATGTGACGTAAACTCATCGACTTCATTTCTACACAAAGAAAACTGGAGTCTTTTATTGGATGTTAATGGTTAAACTTTATTGACACTGAAGAGGAAACAAGAGTCACAATGATTACAAACAGTCAAAGATAGATTCATCCAAACACTCGTGGATCATGTTGACCCCTCAGAGAGTCTCTGGCTGAACATCTGCTGGAGACACTTCCAACATCTCCACTTCCTCCACAGGTACTGGGAGCTGCTCTCTACTCCTGCTCCTCCAGACCACAACAACAACAACAACAACAGCGACAACAACACACATCATGAAGATCACAACACTGAACACCACAGACCTCACTTGTTGGTGATCAACCTCTGGCTCTCTGAACATTATAAGGGTCTTAGATGTGAATACACAACGTTTGTCTTTCAGAACCACACACCAGAACTCTCCACTGTCTTCCAGAGAGATGTTAGTGATCACCAGGCTTGTGTTGGAGAGAACGATTCTGTCTTTTTGTCCACGATATGATACACGTGATGTTCTTCCTTCAGTTCTGTTTGTCTTCATGAACCAGTCAATGTCCTCAGGCTGTTTCCAGTCGCCGCATTGTAGAATCACGTTTTCTCCTCCAGTGAAGAACACATCAGCAGGCGGGTCGGACTCAGGACACACATACAGGAAGTAATAATAATAATCCTCATCACTGCGATGACACTTGTAACTACCTGTGTGGTTCAAGGTCAGTGATGGAAACCTCAGAGTGTAGTTGTGACTCTGTTCATCTTTCGTGACTGAATAAATGTACCACACGTGTGGTTTGTTTTCACTGATGTCAGAGCAGTTCAGCTCCAGACTCTCTCCCACCGAGCTGTGAATGTAATTTGGCTGAACAGAACCATACAAATGTTCCAGTAGTTCACAGCTCTGATGGTTCTTCTCCAGACAGTAATAAACGAACCAACCAGAACTTTTGTCAAACGTTACCAGAAGAGATGTTTTGTTCTTCTCTTGCTTTAGTTTGTACATTGAAGATGTTTCATCATCGATTAAAGCTAATTCAATATGTCTTGTTCTGGGGTTATATTGAGGTAAAGCCCACTGGACACTCAGGTTTGGTCCCACACCATCACAGTTCAGCTCCAGTGTCTGTCCAACATAAGGGTACAAGTCCTTATCTCTCATCTTTCGTGTGTCACAAACCAGGAGAGTGGAGTTTCTCTTGTGCGTCACCTTGTTCTGGGTCCAGCACTGTTCTTGGTACTGACCCGAGTCTGAAACCTTCAGACGGTCTGTTGTATAAGAAGCTTCTGTCTGCAGACTGGAGTCATGATGCTGTAAAGAGTTCCACAGAAGTTTCTTCTCCTCACCGATCCATCTGGAGATCAAGCAGACGTCATCAGCCGTTTCGTTCAGGATGAAGTGATGAGGGTATCCTTTCATCTTGAGGATCTCAGCGAGGATGTTGTTGGAGAAGAAGGTCACCAGCAGCAGGATCAGTGCAGTCATGTCTGCGTCTGTGAGTGAGAGTCGACTCTGCAGCTGCTTCATGATGTCAATCTCTTCACCATCAGCAGCTTCTCGCCTACGATTGGTGGATCTAGACGATAACATGAGGAGGATGTTCTGCATCTACTTCCTGTTCGCTTTATCAGATGTGAAGCAACAACTGTTGTGAACTCACATGATTTACACTATTTTAAAGCAGTTCAGCTGAAAACATAATTATTGCTTCATTCAATTTACTTTCTCACTTTTATCAGTTAAAGTGCCAGGTTCGCAAAACCCGTTTTTTTTTTACTTCTTTTCAAAACGACCGACAAGTCGTCTCCGAAACAAACCAAAGTGAATTAAGTGACGAGTGAGAAAAAAACCCTCCGGATTAATGGAGACTGTGGAAAGAGTTTCAGATTTCTTGGCTCACACATCTCAGAGGATTTCTCCTGAACTGCAAACATCACTACAATAGTCAAGAAGGTCAAGCAACGACTTGACTTTCTGAGGATCCTCAGGAACAACAACCTGGAGGAGAAGCTGCTGCTGTCCTTCTACTGCTGCTCCATCCAGAGTGTTGTCCTACAGTAGAACCTAATGTTACTGCACCACAGCGACAGGACTACGGAGGGTCATCAACCTCTGACCTCTGCCCACCCTGACTGACATCTTGACCTGTCGCTGCCTCCAACATCCTGAACCCTTGCTCACCTGTTCCTCACCTGTTCACCTGCCGCCCTCTGACGCTTCAGGTCCCACGAACACAAACAGACTCAGGATCAGTTTCTACTCTCAGCAATACGTGAAGTGAATAAACACAAATAAGGAACAATAAAGATATTTGTTCGCATATCAGAGCACCTTGAAAAAAATATTTTAATAACGAGACAATATGATAAAACCTCTGACCTCTGACCTCTGCTGCTTCTTTGTTTCTTACTTTTTATTCATCTTTTTAACCTTCTTTGATATGTTTACTTCGTCATTTTCACCGTCTGGATGATGAACTTTCATTTGGTTGAACTATGTCGATGACAATAGATTCTGACTGAGATAATTATGGTTCATTTATCTTCACACACAAACAACACAACATGGTTTGTTATATAACAAAAGATTGATTCATACAAGTTCATAAATTCAGCTTAAACTCATCAGATGAACATCGAGGTTCAACAACGACCAGCATCAGAATAAGACGGATCTCTAAGAATCACGGTTACAAACAGTAAATCAGTGAAAGTGATGAAAAATATACTTTATCTTAGGAAAGATGTTCAACTATATTCAGTTTTAGATCCTCTTGAACAACAGTTGAGGAAAATGATTCCAGTCAACAGCGTGTAAACAACTTGAGGCAACAAAACTATTGGTGTGTGTCACTAAAATAAGTTTGTGTTGATAAAAACCACAAGTATAAAATAATCTACATATTATTTGGGGATCGAAACAAGGAGGAAACAGTCAAAGAACGTATAAGAACACACGCCAGCATGAAGAAGTGTCTTTGTTGGTCTTGAAACTCTATGATCCTGTTGAGCTCATGTAATCACTGATAGAAAGAGGGAGAAACAAACACCCGTCTGTCAACACATCAGTGATGTAGACGATGATAAGCATCGCGGCAGGAAACACGTTTTTTTTTTCTTTGAAATGTTTCGCAATCATGGTTTTAAAAGATTGAAAAGAACGATTATAAACTGTTAATAAAGTCTCTATTGATGTTTTAATTTTCTGATTACGAAAAGGGAAATACTTTTGATTTATTTAGAAGAAATGTGATTTTTTCACGGAACAAACGTTATGAAGAGAGTCAGTCTCACCAGATATGAGATCATTCTGAAACATGACATCGCTTGACAAAAGAGCAGGATTCGAACCTGCGACTCCAAAAGACGAGACGTCACATTAACTCACTGAACCATCAGAGGCTGTAGGTTGAGCGTCAACAAAGTGTCGTGTATTGAAGGATCAGAGTGAACTATTGTTTGTTTCAATCCTTTCACGTCAGAATCTACTGATTGATGGTGATTTACTTCAACATGTTTAAACTCCAGACGTTAAAACAAAGTTGATCCTGTCATGAAAGTATCTAAAGTGATGCAGCAGTGATGACGTCACCTGATCGTTTATGTATGATCCAGTGACTCGGTGCTCGTTTGCTTTTGTCTGGTGTCTCTGTTATGATGACTTTAAAAGGCTTCGTATTTTTTTATATTGAATTAAAAGGCCTCAAAAGAAAAAGATATTGAATTTAAATGCTAGAAATTAAAAAATATTGAATCATTGAAATTAAACTATAACGAATATTGAATAATTTAAATAAATTTAACCTTTCAATATTCTGATGGCATTGACTTCTTGACATTCTGTTCTATGTTAATCTTTCTATCCTTCGTCTTTGATCTATGTTCTTTATCTTTAGACTAAGATTGTATCATCTTGAGCTTTCTCTTATTCCTCTTGGTTCTTGTTCTTATTTTATTTTTATATTCATGAATAATTGCTGTATTGCTGTGTCTAATTGGAAAAAAACAATTTCCCGAAGGAGACCTGCTGAGGGATCAATAAAGTTCTACCTAACCTAACCTATTAACTTCCAGACCCGTCCAGTGAAGGTCTGATGCCAGGATCTGGTGACGGTTCAACTGGTTAAAGACGTGAAGAGCAAACTCTGGTCACTTGGAAACAACATCGTTCAACACAGAATGTGAGCATTAAGTTTCCACAGAAAGAATTGAAATGTTTACATAAAAACTCACAGCCTGGGCCCGGTTAAATAAACCGGGTCAGTCACAGGCGACTGGTGCCCAGACTCAAACCCATAATCCCACCGCTTTGGTGCAGTGAGAAAATCCAATTTCCCAGATCTGTAATACCATAAAGCTTATTAAGCAGCACAATGAGTGCAACACCCGGAGGCCTGAGCAGCCGTGAGCAGGAGGACGGTGAGCAGCGACGCGACCAAGCATGACCAGCACTGGAAACAAAATATCTTTAAATAAGACCATCTTCGCAAGATTATAACAGCAGGACTTAGAGTATTTTTAAACTCTACTGTACCAGACATCAATGAATTACAGTCATATTAAGTGTTTTATTTTGTTAAATCTCCTCAACGTCCTTTTTTAAAATCTCTAACCTTATTGTTTTTGTTAGAAAGTTTTGGCTTTTTTCTGTGTTGGTTCTTTTGGCCTTGAGATGTTCTTGTAAAAAAAAGTATTCCGTCAACCCTAGAGCGTACATCGGTCTGGTGAATCGTATATATATATATGAAAAAGAATATATATATGTGTATTGTCGAGTACTTGACTCTGGTGTTGTGATAGTGTAGTAAGAAGTATATATGTGTAGTATTGTCCAGTACTTGACTCTGGTGTTGTGATAGTGTAGTAACAAGTATATATGTGTAGTATTGTCCAGTACTTGACTCTGGTGTTGTGATAGTGTATTAACAAGTATATATGTGTAGTATTGTCGAGTACTTGACTCTGGTGTTGTGATAGTGTAGTAACAAGTATATATGTTTAGTATTGTCCAGTACTTGACTCTGGTGTTGTGATAGTGTAATAACAAGTATTTATGTGTAGTATTGTCGAGTACTTGACTCTGGTGTTGTGATAGTGTATTAACAAGTATATATGTGTAGTATTGTCCAGTACTTGACTCTGGTGTTGTGATAGTGTAGTAACAAGTATATATGTGTAGTATTGTCCAGTACTTGACTCTGGTGTTGTGATAGTGTAGTAACAAGTTTATGTGTGTAGTATTGTCCAGTACTTGACTCTGGTGTTGTGATAGTGTAGTAACAAGTATATGTGTGTAGTATTGTCTAGTACTTGACTCTGGTGTTGTGATAGTGTAGTAACAAGTATATATGTGTAGTATTGTCCAGTACTAGACTCTGGTGTTGTGATAGTGTAGTAACAAGTATATATGTGTAGTATTGTCCAGTACTTGACTCTGGTGTTGCAGTATTTAAAGACCACATGACTCACTGCATCCTCTCGTCCTCAGTCATCATTGTTGCTTCAGCTGTGGAGGATGTAATGACCGCTGCCATCTAGAGGCTGGAAGTTTAATTGCCACAAAAATGAACAAATGCATTATTTGCATTTTAATTGTAAAAAATAACTATTGTTAACAATAAAATTGTACCTAATGTTTGATGTTCATTTTGTAGAGATTCAGACAAAACAAGAAAAAACTAAACTAAAGGTTGAAGCAACTCTTGAGACTCAAATACTGAACTCTGTTGAACATTTGCTAAACTGAAGTTGATATTTATATTTATATATAAATCCTGAATGTATTTGTAATCTTGATGCTCCGTCATCATCATATCGATCCTGAGATGATGTTCGGTCCAAACAGAAACACCTGAGCAACATCTCACGCCACATGATTATCGGGAAACGCTAATGATTCTGTTTCTTCACGAGTCGTCCTGATAAAAATCCTGCAGATGAAACCATTAAGGGAATAATTACAGGCCTGGTAATGAGATTCTTCTTATCACGCAGAGCAACTGTTGGAGAAATATGTGTTTGATCTGAAGCCAGATCCGTGGACCCGGATCTCCAGATCTCACTGCTCGCAGCAAACACTGGGAACGCCGTCGAAAATGATTCACCATCGTTCTGAAGAGAACCAGGACGAAGATCAGAGGAGGAGGCGACAGATTCATATGAGTCGACTGGATGTTAAAGGGTCAGAAACAAGGATTTAACTGGACAACAACAAGGTTTCTCTGGCGAGGACCGGAGTCTGCAGGGTATCTCGCACACGTGCAGCCCAGAGGATCTTCATGCTGCTGGACCCTTAAACTGCTGCTCACACGTACAGTATCAGGCCCACGCGTCTCAAGACTTTACATGAATAACACAAAGATGTGGAGACATTGAATGTTGTCGTGACGACATGATGTTGACAATCGATACTTTGAGATGTAGAGACGCTCACAGAAGATGATGGACGTCTTCAGCATCTACTACTTGCTCGCACAACACACACAGTCGGCCAGGGATGGAGCAGAACAGAAACTCTCTCTCAAACTCATGACAAATACTTTGAAATATGTGCGGATCCAGATGGATTACAATCCATAATCACTACAAAGATCTGAACAATTTGTCCTGAAAATTAATTTATTTTGCTAGTCATTAGCGCGACCGTCTCACAGGGAAAAGGTTGTTGGTTCACTTCCACCTCGAGGAAACCTTTGGTCTTTCTGTGTTGAATTTAAATGATTTATCTGTGCTTGTGTGGGTTTACTCAGGGTACTGTTGTTTTTGTGAACAGTTTGTTTGTGTTTGTGTCTTTGACAAGCTGGACTGGTTCATGTAGTGCCCTGCCTCTTGCCCTTGGTAGCTGGGATAATTGCCATGCAAAAGTTTCCAAAAGCCTTTGAGCCAAAAAACAACATTATGTTAACCAATGATCATTTGTATTTGTCCACTTGCCGACAGGAAACCTGATTTCTTGGCTCGACTGCTGTGAAAAGTAGGTCAACAAACGTGAACCAACACAGAGTCTAATGTGTCGAGACTCTGAGCCATAAATAATGACAAACCTCGAATTAAGAACCTTCTTGAATTCACTTAAATGAATAATAATATCACTGCAGTTACTCATCCAGGACAACAAACTCCTGAAATACTTCCTTCTAGGATGAAATGTGACATGAAGAGAGGGATGAAGACCCTCGACGAGTGAGTCCACCAAACAGACGAGTGAGTCCAACAAACAGACGAGTGAGTCCACCAAACAGACGAGTGAGTCCAACAAACAGACGAGTGAGTCCAACAAACAGATGAGTGAGTCCACCAAACAGATGAGTGAGTCCAACAAACAGACGAGTGAGTCCACCGAACAGACGAGTGAGTCCAACAAACAGACGAGTGAGTCCAACCAACAGACGAGTGAGTCCAACAAACAGACGAGTGAGTCCAACAAACAGACTAGTGAGTCCACCAAACAGACGAGTGAGTCCAACAAACAGACGAGTGAGTCCACCAAACAGACGAGTGAGTCCAACAAACAGACGAGTGAGTCCAACAAACAGACGAGTGAGTCCAACAAACAGACGAGTGAGTCCACCAAACAGACGAGTGAGTCCAACAAACAGACGAGTGAGTCCAACAAACAGACGAGTGAGTCCACCAAACAGACGAGTGAGTCCAACAAACAGACGAGTGAGTCCAACAAACAGACGAGTGAGTCCACCAAACAGACGAGTGAGTCCAACCAACAGACGAGTGAGTCCACCAAACAGACGAGTGAGTCCACCAAACAGACGAGTGAGTCCACCAAACAGACGAGTGAGTCCAACAAACAGACGAGTGAGTCCAACAAACAGACGAGTGAGTCCAACAAACAGACGAGTGAGTCCACCAAACAGACGAGTGAGTCCAACAAACAGACGAGTGAGTCCAACAAACAGACGAGTGAGTCCAACAAACAGACGAGTGAGTCCACCAAACAGACGAGTGAGTCCACCAAACAGACGAGTGAGTCCAACAAACAGACGAGTGAGTCTACCAAACAGACGAGTGAGTCCAACAAACAGACGAGTGAGTCCAACAAACAGACGAGTGAGTCCACCAAACAGACGAGTGAGTCCAACCAACAGACGAGTGAGTCCACCAAACAGACGAGTGAGTCCACCAAACAGACGAGTGAGTCCACCAAACAGACGAGTGAGTCCAACAGACGAGTGAGTCCAACAAACAGACGAGTGAGTCCAACCAACAGACGAGTGAGTCCACCAAACAGACGAGTGAGTCCAACAAACAGACGAGTGAGTCCAACCAACAGACGAGTGAGTCCAACCAACAGACGAGTGAGTCCAACAAACAGACGAGTGAGTCCACCAAACAGACGAGTGAGTCCACCAAACAGATGAGTGAGTCCACCAAACAGACGAGTGAGTCCAACAAACAGACGAGTGAGTCCAACCAACAGACGAGTGAGTCCACCAAACAGACGAGTGAGTCCAACAAACAGACGAGTGAGTCCAACAAACAGACGAGTGAGTCCAACAAACAGACGAGTGAGTCCACCAAACAGACGAGTGAGTCCACCAAACAGATGAGTGAGTCCACCAAACAGACGAGTGAGTCCAACAAACAGACGAGTGAGTCCAACAAACAGACGAGTGAGTCCACCAAACAGACGAGTGAGTCCAACAAACAGACGAGTGAGTCCACCAAACAGACGAGTGAGTCTAACAAACAGACGAGTGAGTCCAACAAACAGACGAGTGAGTCCAACAAACAGACGAGTGAGTCCACCAAACAGACGAGTGAGTCTAACAAACAGACGAGTGAGTCCACCAAACAGACGAGTGAGTCTAACAAACAGACGAGTGAGTCCAACCAACAGATGAGTGAGTCCACCAAACAGACGAGTGAGTCCAACAAACAGACGAGTGAGTCCAACCAACAGACGAGTGAGTTCACCAAACAGACGAGTGAGTCCAACAAACAGACGAGTGAGTCCACCAAACAGACGAGTGAGTCCACCAAACAGACGAGTGAGTCCAGGATGTGAGAACGAACTCAACGTTTGATGAAGAAACTCTGTCACGAAACTCAAATGAGGTCATTTTTGAAAGTGAAGCAGCAGAATGTGCTGCAGTCACAGGAGATACGTTTCACCTTCAAACCTGCCTCCTGTCACTGCTGCGATCGCGTCACATCCTCAACGCTTTTGTCCTCAGAACTTCCCCCCGAGAGGCGCACGATGCTGGCTTGTGTCCTCGGCTCCCGTCGGCAGCTCTTTGCTCCGGCCCGGACATTAGCATACAATCCATATTCATGCTGGCGTCTCCGCCGCTTCACCGACTTCCCTCAATGTTTTCCCGGACAATTTTACAAACGGGTGTGTCGAGCGGCTCGTTGTCGCCGCGAGTCTCACATGAGCTTCTTATGAATTCACAGCACGGCGGCAAAACATCAACAGGTCTCAAGGTCGGCGCTTCCTTTTATTCCCCGACTGTGAGGCTCTTTGTTCGGCGTCAATATGAGACGCGAGACTGTTGTCAAGATCACATCGGCATCAATGTCTCTGACGGTTGTAGAGTTTGTTTTCAAAAACACATAAACTTAAGGTCTGGTTTTATTCGAGGACAGTTTTCAGATGATTCCACAGAACAGTGAGTCGCAGAGAAGGTTCTGTTAACAATTGTATTGTTGATTAAAGAAACACTCATTAGTGTCGCATTCATCAAACTCCTGACTTGTGATTCACAATCTGACTCTTTGTTTCCGAGAGTAATGAGTCAACACTCAGAGCTGATGTCGGTGTTTACGACAACATTACAACTTGTTGTTATTTCCCGGTGATTTTCAGCTGTAATTGTTTTGGTCAAAATGACTGATCAATTCTGCAGGTTATTTGTTCTTCTGTGAACAGTTTGACTGATGGTCACGTTATTGAGGCTCAAACAGAGACAAACCAGCTAAAGTATTCATTCAATATTTGTGTATTCAAATATGGCAAAAACTGCCTTTCTTTTTTGTCAATCGAGAATGACGTTAAGATAAAAACTAATGTGTCAAGATAATAAAAATATATATATATATAATATAAAATGTGTTCTTTTAACTTTAACTGTGACGATACAAGAGTCTTTATTAAGCTGATTCACCAGTACTTTAGATGTTAGTGTAAGTAAGTCATTTATATTTGTCGAGCGCTTTTCCAGACCAGGGTCACAAAGCGCTTGTGAATGAAAACAATAATTGATAAAATATATACTTAATAGGTCAAGATAAACACAGGAGTCTCAGAGAATCAAGGAAAAGCTTCAACAAATAAAAACGTCTTAAGATGTTTCTTGAAGGAGTCAGTAGATCATCAAACACAGATGTTTCTTGAAGGAGTCAGTAGATCATCAAACACAGATGTTTCTTGAAGGAGTCAGTAGATCATCAAACACAGAGACGGTTCCAAAGCTTAGAAGGATTTTACTTTACAGATGCTACTTTAAGTTCTCACTTTGCAAATCTTACAACACATTAACGCTTCAATGCATCTACAAAACCGGTGCCACATTCAAAAACTGTTTCCATCTGTAGTCACACTCCACGCTTCCGGACCAGAGGAGAAAAATCCTTCTAAGCTTTGGAACCGTCTCTGTGTTTGATGATCTACTGACTCCTTCAAGAAACATCTGTGTGTTTGATGATCTACTGACTCCTTCAAGAAACATCTCTGTGTTTGATGATCTACTGACTCCTTCAAGAAACATGTGTGTTTGATGATCTACTGACTCCTTCAAGAAACATGTGTGTTTGATGATCTACTGACTCCTTCAAGAAACATCTGTGTTTGATGATCTACTGACTCCTTCAAGAAACATCTGTGTGTTTGATGATCTACTGACTCCTTCAAGAAACATCTATGTTTGATGATCTACTGACTCCTTCAAGAAACATGTGTGTTTGATGATCTACTGACTCCTTCAAGAAACATCTGTGTTTGATGATCTACTGACTCCTTCAAGAAACATCTCAAGATTCTGATTTGTGCTTTTCCCTGATTGTCTGGGACTCCTGTGTTTGTCTTTATGTTGTCTTGACCTTTAAAGTTTGCACTTTAACTGTGTATTGTTTTGATTGTTCAACCGCTTTGTGACCCTGGTCTTGAAAGATCTTTACAAATAATAATGACTTACTTACAGATCTCATCAGCTGGATTTGAGTTTCCAGATGAATCTGGACAAACGTCCAGGCTGGTGAGTTCACTTGACGCTCAGCATCTGGACATGTTGACTGAGTGACAGGTGGACCTGAGCCTCCTTCGGTATTTCCGAGCGAAGAAAGGAGGCCAGTTGAAGTGAGGTTAGAGCTTCCATGCGAGAGTGTGTAGCGATAAATAATGGATGCTGGGAGAACAGATCTGTGGAGCCTCATACTTCCACTTATCTCATCTCTCTCTTGGCGTTTGTTTATCCTTCCTCCTATATAGCTGCGAGCACATGTCGTTCAGCTGTCAGCGCCATAAATATTTCAGCCTTCATGTCAGAGCGATATCTTTCCAACCTCCTCTGGTCTGAGCAGCTGATGACACGGACGTTTGACCCGCGGAGGTGTTGACACAACACTGACTCTGACCACATTGTCGTCGACCAATGAATGAAACATTCCCTTAAATCCAAGCGATGGCTTTACAGACGGAACACTTTGATTTCAATATCATTCTGGAGAAACTCAGAGGATTATCCTGCAGAAATATATCCCAGACACACAATAGATACATGTGAGCAGATCATGTGACAGCAAGTTGCTCCAGCAGCTGATCCCGAGCAGATAGTTGTAATAGTTTGTCAGAGATAAGTGCTGCTGTTAGCAACACTGCTGGAGTCTCACAGAATCAGAGCATTCAAGTGTAAACTAGGGCAGAGCTCCAGCTCCACCTTCTCCAGCAGGTCCTCACCCACTGAGGGACACTCAGGACGGGAATCAAAAGACACTCACCTGTTCCCGGTCGCTCCAGAACCATCCAGTCCAGTCCGTCCGTCCGTCCTCGATCCCGTCCTCGGATCCCGTCCTCGCTGTGAGCAGGAGCTGGTCTCACCCCCACACAGACCAGTGCAGACACTGTTCACAGATGCAGTGACAAGTGAAAGGAGGGAGGCGTGGCCTCGCTCGGCATGAATAAAAGAAGGAGGAGAAGAGGGAGGAGAGGAGATTAAATCTACATTTCAATTTCTGCTCTCATCAGATATGCAGGCTGTTGATGTCTCTGCTGTTTTCATCTTTAGATCCTTAATGGTTGAGCTTTACTCTGATTTAAGTGATGTGTAGGAGTTTGTGTTGTCAGAGATCTGTTGATAGAATCACATATATAGATATATAGTAATGTAGTGTAGTAACAAGTATATATGTGTAGTATTGTCCAGTACTTGACTCTGGTGTTGTGATAGTGTAGTAACAAATATATATGTGTAGTATTGTCCAGTACTTGACTCTGGTGTTGTGATAGTGTAGTAACAAGTATATATGTGTAGTATTGTCCAGTACTTGACTCCGGTGTTGTGATAGTGTAGTAACAAGTATATATGTGTAGTATTGTCCAGTACTTGACTCTGGTGTTGTGATAGTGTAATAACAAGTATATATGTGTAGTATTGTCCAGTACTTGACGCTGGTGTTGTGATAGTGTAGTAACAAGTATATATGTGTAGTATTGTCCAGTACTTGACTCTGGTGTTGTGATAGTGTAATAACAAGTATATATGTGTAGTATTGTCCAGTACTTGACGCTGGTGTTGTGATAGTGTAGTAACAAGTATATATGTGTAGTATTGTCCAGTACTTGACTCTGGTGTTGTGATAGTGTAATAACAAGTATATATGTGTAGTATTGTCCAGTACTTGACTCTGGTGTTGTGATAGTGTAGTAACAAGTATATATGTGTAGTATTGTCCAGTACTTGACGCTGGTGTTGTGATAGTGTAGTAACAAGTATATATGTGTAGTATTGTCCAGTACTTGACTCTGGTGTTGTGATAGTGTAGTAACAAGTATATATGTGTAGTATTGTCCAGTACTTGACTCTGGTGTTGTGATAGTGTAGTAACAAGTATATATGTGTAGTATTGTCCATTACTTGATTCTGGTGTTGTGATAGTGTAGTAACAAGTATATATGTGTAGTATTGTCCAGTACTTGACTCTGGTGTTGTGATAGTGTAGTAACAAGTATATATGTGTAGTATCGTCCAGTACTTGACTCTGGTGTTGTAGTATTTACAGACCACATGACTCTTGACGTAGTTGTAACTGCTTTCATTTGGTTTCAAACCAAAATATGTCCAAACATCAGCTTTAAAAGCTGCTGGACTCACTGTATCCTCTCGTCCTCAGTCATCGCCTCATTCTTCCTTTAGCTGTGGAGGAGGTAGCGACTGCTGCCATCTAGAGGCCAGAAGTTTAAAATAAACAAACGTTGTTTGATAATTGTAAATAAAACATCTAATTATTTTATAATAATTTCTTATCTTAATTATAAACGTTTTATTGGAATATAAAACAAAAAAGATGATATTAGAGCAAAGCAGTAAAAAAACAATACAGTGCTGTTGACGACTGAAAATATATCACAATATTTACGTGAACCTGGTGATACGAGTGCGACCAGGAGTGATTCTCGGACCATCTGTTGTGAGCTTTACGTATTCACAGTCTGATGAAAGCCGTCGCACAGAGAAAGGAATGGGAGTGTGTGTGTGTGTGTGTGTGTGTGTGTGTGTGTGTGTGTGTGTGTGTGATCAATCTTCATGGCACACACACACCAGATCTATCAGGTTGGCACCTCTGGTGTTGGCGTGGGCACGTCTGCTCGCCAGGGTTTAGCTAATTCAGTTACATTTCTCTCACGATGCAGAGACTCACAAACACACTCATCAGTTGCACACACTGCTACACAAATCTACAAAACCAATTTAGTTGTTGACAAACCAAATAGAGTCCATCGAGATGGATCATCGCAGAAACTCACACGGACGAGAGGAAAGGCGAGGATTTACAAACACAATTTGCTCTGAATCCCGTCACGACTGCAGAGAAACGAGTCACTTCCTGTCCCTGACCGCGGGGTGAAGCTCGCATCCATCCATCAACGTCCGCTCGCTCGTCCCATGATGGATGCACCTGTTTATACCAGCGCAGGTTATTTAGATGCAGGCGCAGAGAGATTAGTGATGGAAAACCTCTGCAGCTCGTGGTCTTCCTCGTCCGATCAATCGCAGCCTTATCTGTTCACAGTGTCCTGACACTTGAGATCGATGCTCCTTCTGCCATGTTTTCAATTATAATGTTGACGACGAGTCTTCAAAGAATCAAACTCAGAACAGAAGAAAGTCAAAGTTTGTTTGAACTTCACTCAAACTCTGGTAACGACCGGAGAAGTTTACTTAATATGGACTGTAGTAACATGCATGGGGGGTGGGGGTCAGTACGTGTGATGGGCGGGGCCTCTGCACCTTAGAGACCGTGGACCGCCCATGGAATACTGCTGGCCCCCCAAACTTCCCTCATGACATGGGGGAGGTGGGCTGCGGCTGTTGGGGACGGTCTACAGTTCAAAGATTGGGGGCCGTTCCCAGACGGCTGCGGCCCCATTGCCCCCGCCCTGCCCGCACAACCGTGGCCCCCCTGTGACCCGGGGGACCTGGGCCGGTGCCTGGCCATTGCTCCCCCGGGCTCATGCGGTGGCACTCGACCCGGCTACTGGCCGTGTCCGCAGGGTATTGGGGGGGGCTCCGCCGCCGCTGCTGTGGTGGATCCCTATCTCCTTGACTCGGTCCCCTGCTATGGACTTGGTGGCAGCCTGACGGTCTGGGGGTCTTCCGTGGCCCGGCCTGGCCCCGGGGCTCTATCCCCTGACTGGTTCTTCTGGCTGCCCCTCTGCCCCGGTGCCTGCGCCTGGTGCCTCCCCCTCTCTGCTTCCTCGGTCGTCCTCGCCTGTGCTCGCCCTCTCGCGCCCCCGGTGGTGGTCCGCCTTCTCGCTGGTGTTTGGGGTCGGCTCTGGTGGTTATCTCGCCTGCCGGGTCCTGGTCTCCCGCGGGTTCCTGCCGCGGCTTGGGCCCCTGTGTCTGGATCTGCTGTGCTAGGTATGTGCCCTCTGGCCTGGCTATTTCAACCTCCCCCCCCCCCTCTCCCCTCTATATATCTTCACCCGTCACCGGAGTCTGTATACCTGTGTATTGTATACATTTGTCCCAAACCCACACCTTTTTATTTCTCTCCCGGAGCCCCAGGGCTCCACCTCCAGAGCTGCTGCTGATCCAGGATCTTCACCACGTCATCAGATCCCGAGTTCTCTCCAGCACCCCCATGGACCCTCCTACACTCTCCTCTTTTCTCTCACTATATCCTCCCTCACTCCTCTCCTTATCCATCTGTCTACCCCCCCATCCTTCCTCCCAGCCGGTCAAAGTGGCAGGCCGTCAACAATGAGTCTGGTTCCGCTCGAGGTTTCTGCTTCTAAAAGGAAGTTTTTCCTCGCCATTGCTCACTGTACAGTGTTTTGTTTCTTGCTCTTTGTTGAATTGCTGGATCTATTTTTCCTTAATCAACTGTAGTCTTATTTCAACTGTATAGTGTCTTGAGATAACTTTGTTATGATAAGACACTTGAAATAAAATTGAATTGAATTGAATTGAATTGAACAACACACACACACTGATGATACAATAGAGTCACACATCACAACAACACACACACACTGATGATACAATAGAGTCACACATCACAACAACACACACACACTGATGATACAATAGAGTCACACATCACAACAACACACACACACTGATGATACAATAGAGTCACACATCACAACAACACACACACACTGATGATACAATAGAGTCACACATCACAACAACACACACACACTGATGATACAATAGAGTCACACATCACAACAACACACACACACTGATGATACAATAGAGTCACACATCACAACAACACACACACACTGATGATACAATAGAGTCACACATCACAACACACACACACTGATGATACAATAGAGTCACACATCACAACAACACACACACACTGATGATACAATAGAGTCACACATCACAACAACACACACACACTGATGATACAATAGAGTCACACATCACAACAACACACACACACTGATGATACAATAGAGTCACACATCACAACAACACACACACACTGATGATACAATAGAGTCACACATCACAACAACACACACACACTGATGATACAATAGAGTCACACATCACAACAACACACACACACTGATGATACAATAGAGTCACACATCACAACAACACACACACACTGATGATACAATAGAGTCACACATCACAACAACACACACACACTGATGATACAATAGAGTCACACATCACAACAACACACACACACTGATGATACAATAGAGTCACACATCACAACATTTAGTTTGGTCAGTTTCTTGTTTTCTCTTCCTGCGAGGCTGGAAAATTCCTCACAGTACTTCAACCATTTTGGAAATAAATGCAACCACCGTCTCTGACCCAGAGAAAGCAGTTTGGTGGTCACAGGAAGAATTAAAGAAATAGCTGGAGCTTTGTACTGTGGAAGAGAAGGAAGTTAAATGGAACCAATCATACAGGTCACAGCAGGAGGCCGTCAACACGGAGTCTGGTTCTGCTCCAGGTTTTTCTGCACTACTGCCACATTGTGATTCATCTTTTATTACTGAAAAGTCTTACTTAAACTGTAAAGTGTCTTGAGATAACTTTCTTATATGACCCTTTAAATGAAACTGAATTGAATTGAATTGAAATTTATTTTATTTTATTTTAATTTATCGATTTTTATTAAATTAAATTAAATATTTTTCAACAATATTGTGCATCTTTCCGGAGGTAAATGTTTCCATAGAGTAACAGCTGCAGAATAATAGCAGAAGAAAATATCAACATAATTGCTGTCGACACGTGACAAAGAGGTTTTAATCACTGTTTCCTCGGCTGTTGAAAAAAAAAGCTCATCAAGACCAAATTTATGGTAATTAAAAACGTTTTCAATCAAACATTTTGTCGTCCTTCTGCTACGATCTCGGTGTCGTTGTGTCGCAGCCAATGTGAGATGAAAGAATAATCGTGACCATGAATGGACAGCAGGTCGCCGCGTCCTCACAATTACAACCTTCAACTGACGTCCACTTCTCTCTCTCAGATTTAAATGAAAGACTATATTTGTCTGGTTGTGTTTCTGATGATTTCGCAGCGTCTGTTCTGCTGGAACACTGACCATTACTGACACGACATCCCAGCGACACCAGCACATGCTTTATTCATGCAGATTCTGATGGTGTTCCAAACAGACTCGTACTCTAACCTCCAGCAGCGTCTCTGGAGACAACAGCAGAAAACAAGAAGACAAAGAACGACAATAGAGAGTTTCGACTCAGAGATAACAATTTGCTGCTCACAGCTTGTTACACACAAAGCTGTTTGTCCAGTGAGTGCAGACGTGTGTTAAGAAAGACGGACTCTATCCTGGACGACAGCGACGTTCTATCTGCTGAGATCTTGTGCCGCAGATGAATTCACTCATGTTGTGAGCGGCGTGTGACGACCAGATAACAATATCTGCTCTCAGGCTCTTCCATTAAGAGAGAATTAAATGAGGTTGGACCTGATCTCAGTCTTATCCTCGGCTCGGGCGAGATTCTGTTCCAGTCTCTGAAGAAACTCATGGAAGTTCTTGTCGAACACATCAAACAGTCTTTTGTGTTCATCATGTGTGTTCATCATGTGTGTTCATCTCACTTTCACTCAAAGACACTCAAGGATTTATACTTTATTTACAGTTTTAAGTAAAATGCAATGATAGGGATTTCAAGACAAAATATATTTAATTATACAAAAGTTTAATTAATGTGTGATTCAATTGTGTCTTATTTTATCATCAGTGTGTCTGTGTGTTGTGATGTGTGACTCTATTGTATCATCAGTGTGTGTGTGTTGTTGTGATGTGTGACTCTATTGTATCATCAGTGTGTGTGTGTTGTTGTGATGTGTGACTATATTGTATCATCAGTGTGTGTGTGTGTTGTTGTGATGTGTGACTCTATTGTATCATCAGTGTGTGTGTGTTGTTGTGATGTGTGACTCTATTGTAACATCAGTGTGTGTTGTTGTTGTGATGTGTGACTCTATTGTATCATCAGTGTGTGTGTTGTTGTGATGTGTGACTCTATTGTATCATCAGTGTGTGTGTGTTGTTGTGATGTGTGACTCTATTGTATCATCAGTGTGTGTGTGTTGTTGTGATGTGTGACTCTATTGTATCATCAGTGTGTGTGTGTTGTTGTGATGTGTGACTCTATTGTATCATCAGTGTGTGTCTGTTGTGATGTGTGACTCTATTGTATCATCAGTGTGTGTGTGTTGTGATGTGTGACTCTATTGTATCATCAGTGTGCGTTTGTACAAAACTCACGGTTTGTCACCGTGCGTCATCAACGTGGTCTCCACCTACAAGGGACTCATTGTATAAACAAAGCGTGATCACAGCTGGAGGAGGAGTGAAGCCATCATTAAGTCATCATGGACTCTCGTAACCTCTCGTTCGTCCAGATTTCAGAGCAACTTTATAAAGTAATAAAGTGTAAAACATGGTCATGATGAGAAGTTACTGCGTCTTGAAGAACATTTACTACATGAGACCAGAGTTGGAGTTTATCATTAGTTGACCTTTTAGGAAATGAAGGGAGTTGAAGAAGACAGTGCTGACACGATGGAACTAAGATGATTGATTGATTGATTGGACTCTCGTGATTGATTGATTGGTCTAATCTGTGATGGACACTGGCAGCAAAAATGAGTGCTAAGCCTTAAAGGACGGCAGGAGTGTCTGACTTACACACTAACGCGTTCAAAAATGAGAACTGGTCCAAGATTCAGGTTATTTAAGGTAATAAACTGTTTATCACAAGTACTAGTACAACATCATGACTGAAGAAGTTAAATCCCTGGAAGATCAGATGTGGAGAAGTTTTTTGAGAGAGACATGGAGGCTCAGATGATTCAGAGACGTGTAGAAAGCAGATGGAAATACTAGCGAGAAGGAGAAGGTGAAGAAAAGGTCTCTGTGCAATTAAACTTGTGGTTTTATCACGTTTCATGAGTTGTAGATTATTTTGAAAAGTCTTATTTTATGTTTGCTGCAGAAACAGAGAAGCTGTCGCTTCACATTATGTCACGCTTTGAGAATATTTGGAAGTTGAAAAGCGTTGTTATCAGGGTTGGTGGCGATCTGTGTTTGAAAGAACTGAAGAGAACCGGCAACCGTCGAGCAGATGAAAGGAAAGAAAAAGGGTCGATCTTTATTTGAATATTTTTCCAAATTTAACAAATTTCCATTTGATATCTTATCAGACATTTCTGAAGCCAATATACAGCAGGAAGTAAACGTCAATGAAGACGTTTACTTCCTGCTGTATATTGGCTTCAGAAATGTCATATACTTATTATAATTATAAGGGTTTATAATGGTTTTGAAAGTGTAATTGCATATAAAGAATTAAAAAAATGATTAAAACCATGACAACTGTAACTGTTTGTAACTTAATAATGGAATCTAAATACACAAACCCTTACAGTGTATCATCTAAGTGTCCACGACCTCGTTTTTCTATCCCGTTCTCGAGTTCAATATTCAAGAAGTACCCAGAATGCACCTAAAGACATTAGTGTAAATTCTAATTGCGCACCTGCATCGCCAGACATCAGTCGTCCTGCCAGGTGTGATGTTGCTTCACGTCCCTGTTTGTCTCCCGTCGTCAACATGAACCCTCGATAGGACCCCGGGGTCGATCTTTCATGAGGCCCCCAAACTCTAAACCGGCACAATTACAGAGAAAAGACAGTTTCAGTCTCGTTGTTTTCTTGGTCATCAGCACAGCTTCCGTAAGTGTGTCAGACAGGAAGTCGTTGAGATAAGTTACAGGTTTAAAGCAGCTCCTCTCGACTGCGTCCTACTTTCCTCTCCGGAGAGAAATGAAGCAGAAACATGTCAACACTGAATTAAAGAGACACAAACTGCTGGTGGATTCTCAGGTCCTGTCAGGTGACTCTGGAACATCTCTTCAAATCTCAAGATACTGACTCGAGTCGAGCGAGTCTCTGCAGGTTAAAGTCACATCAAAGTCACATTAAAGTTGCAGATAAAGGGACACCCTGGAAATGAATTCATTAATTAATTGACCTCAAATATTCTAACGACTGCTCAAACATGCTGGAAACCCCAAAATAAATGTGAGCATGAAATAAATATGAGCAGGAGATGTTGATGTTTTGGTGAGCGTTGAGAAATGGGACGCCTGCCAGTCACGCTTTAGAAGAACATGCTGTCTGAGAGTCAGCCAGCAGGGGGTGGTGGACTCGAGCCGGGAGGAGACTCTTCATGATCGTGTCGTTTCGACACAAACACACCAGATTCAAGGAGATGTATTTGTGTTACAGAGAAGATAAGTTAGAAAAGTCTTCTCCTAACTTATCGAGATCGTTCCTGAGTCGCATCATCATGTCTATGGACCTCATTGGTTGTTAACTTCATGTCTGTTATTCTTCGTCCAATGTCTTCTTTCAACGCAGTCTGACCTCCAGTACTTCTACTAGAAGAAGATGTGGACACAACATGACTTCACACCTGTGAAGTGAAATGTCAGGTGACTCTTGAATTCATCAAGAAAAAGATCAAAGTCTGCAGAGAAGTAAATGAGACTCTAAGACATGTTTTCAGTTCCTTCACATTTGTCCAGAACATAATTCCACGAGTATTCATGTATAGTTGTGATGCCTTCAGTGATCATCAACAATGGAAACAGTCCTGAAGATGGAGAAAACACACTGAACTGTGCATTGAAAAGTTAATTATCTTATCAGAATGATAAAAAAATTATCACACTTTAGTTTTCTTTTGGTGTATATTGACAACATGATTGTAAGTGATGAGCTAACGTAGGTTAGCAGCTAGCTTACGCGTGTCCTTTGATGTTCCCGCCATTTCCTTAAAGGAATAAATCATTTCTTTAGAACCTTCTTATGCGCAGAAAAGACTTGAAACTGGTTCAAAACAAATCTGTACATCTTCAGATCAGCAACACTGCTCCAGTGGATCAGTATCTCCAACATGGACTACTCTTTACAACGTCATTCAGTTAGTATTTATGTGTTTGTTTGGCGCTAACACAAGCACTGAACTCTTGGTCGGGTTTAATCCAAGTAACATTATATTGTGTCTGTGACACCATGTTTGGAACCAAGTCTAACTATTTATTACGAAAACATCTCATTTGGTGGTTGGTTGCGCTGAATTCAAACAGGGAATACGTTTAAAACTATTTAAAAGCAAACAAAATTGCACTTTTGGTCGCGACATCATGAGTTTGTGTCGTATGAAACAGAAGATATTTCGGCGGATTCGTTAAAAAGTTGAACCAGTGAAATTTAGCGTTTGACTGTGAGCTAAGAAATGAAAGTTCTCTCTTATAGTCGGATCAATAATGAAGTTTTCAAAGCTGTCGGGTTCGTTCGATCGTGGTTCCCGGGAGCTTGTGATCAAGCAACCTCGTCCCGGCAGCGATCAAAGGTAAGAGAAGCAGACTCTAGATTCCCGAGACACACTCGGCCTCACATCTCCGGCTAATTAGCAAAAACCATTAAGGCGCCGTGTTGTTTGCACGTCTAACGCTCAGCACTCGCTCTTCATAAGCAGCGAGCACTGGTTTGTCTAACAGGCGTCGCAGTGTTCTCGCTACAAACACGTTTGTAATCAGTTTCAAGCGTTCTGGGAAAGACACACCGCGGCGCTCATTATTCTGGAAGGCGGTCTCCATACAACAGTTACCGTTAAAAGCATTTTCCGGAGTAAAGTGCAGCAGTTTCAGGAGCTGAGCCTCGCATTGGCTCGGGCGGACGGAAACTGGCCCAGCTGAAGCCACTCGTAGATGCTCCTCATTTGAAGGACAATGCTCTTTTCATCCTCGCTGGAGTCTCGAGTGTGCTCGAGTGCAACTTTTTAATCCTGGGACTCGCTGGAGAGGCTGTGCCTAAATTATAAATCAAGAGGATGTGGATTTGTAAGCCGTCAGGTTCGGTGTGTTCAATAATTAATGACTTGTTTACACCAAAGTCGAGCTCGCTTGGGTTTTTTTTCATGGTACCGTGTGCTAACAAGCTCTCGCTGACAAGATGTCAGGACGTGTGATGGTGTGTTACTACAGTTTATCAGAGAAATGGCTGCAGGGAGGCAAAGAAATCATTTGTGTCTTTGTTCTTTCATCTTTGTGCGAAGTGTCAACACAATTAGTTCGTATTGCTCTTTGACTCCAGAGGAACTTAATGCATCAGAGGTGTGGAATAAACTTAATAAATACATTTTTGTTAAGTATTTACTGCATCTTTTGATAGTGTGGTGATATAAAATGATAAAAGTGAGGCCACACCTTGAACATGTCGCAGTCCAACTATTGAAGCCCATACTGGCTAAAGTTAAAACATGATTATTATGGGGGACAATAATTAGTTGTTAATAAGTAAGTATTATTTGTAAAGATCTTTCTGAACCAGGGTCACAAAGCACTTCAACAATCAAAACAACACAAACACAAACACAGCAGCAACAAGAAAGTTAAGAAAAAGCTCAACTAAAAGTGTCTTGAGATGTTTCTTGAAGGAGTCAGTAGATCATCAAACACAGATGTTTCTTGAAGGAGTCAGTAGATCATCAAACACAGGTGATTCTTGAAGGAGTCAGTAGATCATCAAACACAGAGATGTTTCTTGAAGGAGTCAGTAGATCATCAAACACAGATGTTTCTTGAAGGAGTCAGTAGATCATCAAACACAGGTGATTCTTGAAGGAGTCAGTAGATCATCAAACACACATGTTTCTTGAAGGAGTCAGTAGATCATCAAACACAGGTGATTCTTGAAGGAGTCAGTAGATCATCAAACACAGAGATGTTTCTTGAAGGAGTCAGTAGATCATCAAACACAGATGTTTCTTGAAGGAGTCAGTAGATCATCAAACACAGAGATGTTTCTTGAAGGAGTCAGTAGATCATCAAACACAGATGTTTCTTGAAGGAGTCAGTAGATCATCAAACACAGATGTTTCTTGAAGGAGTCAGTAGATCATCAAACACAGATGTTTCTTGAAGGAGTCAGTAGATCATCAAACACAGATGTTTCTTGAAGGAGTCAGTAGATCATCAAACACAGATGTTTCTTGAAGGAGTCAGTAGATCATCAAACACAGATGTTTCTTGAAGGAGTCAGTAGATCATCAAACACAGATGTTTCTTGAAGGAGTCAGTAGATCATCAAACACAGATGTTTCTTGAAGGAGTCAGTAGATCATCAAACACAGAGATGTTTCTTGAAGGAGTCAGTAGATCATCAAACACAGATGATTCTTGAAGGAGTCAGTAGATCATCAAACACAGATGTTTATTGAAGGAGTCAGTAGATCATCAAACACAGATGTGTCTTGAAGGAGTCAGTAGATCATCATACACAGATGTTTCTTGAAGGAGTCAGTAGATCATCAAACACAGATGTTTCTTGAAGGAGTCAGTAGATCATCAAACACAGATGATTCTTGAAGGAGTCAGTAGATCATCAAACACAGATGTTTCTTGAAAGAGTCAGTAGATCATCAAACACAGATGTTTCTTGAAGGAGTCAGTAGATCATCAAACACAGATGTTTCTTGAAGGAGTCAGTAGATCATCAAACACAGATGTTTCTTGAAGGAGTCAGTAGATCATCAAACACAGAGATGTTTCTTGAAGGAGTCAGTAGATCATCAAACACAGATGTTTCTTGAAGGAGTCAGTAGATCATCAAACACAGATGTTTCTTGAAGGAGTCAGTAGATCATCAAACACAGATGTTTCTTGAAGGAGTCAGTAGATCATCAAACACGGATGTTTCTTGAAGGAGTCAGTAGATCATCGAACACAGATGTTTCTTGAAGGAGTCAGTAGATCATCAAACACAAATGTTTCTTGAAGGAGTCAGTAGATCATCGAACACAGATGTTTCTTGAAGGAGTCAGTAGATCATCAAACACAAATGTTTCTTGAAGGAGTCAGTAGAACATCAAACACAGATGTTTCTTGAAGGAGTCAGTAGATCATCAAACACAGATGTGTCTTGAAGGAGTCAGTAGATCATCATACACAGATGTTTCTTGAAGGAGTCAGTAGATCATCAAACACAGATGTTTCTTGAAGGAGTCAGTAGATCATCAAACACAGATGTTTCTTGAAGGAGTCAGTAGATCATCAAACACAGATGTTTCTTGAAGGAGTCAGTAGATCATCAAACACAGATGTTTCTTCAAGGAGTCAGTAGATCATCAAACACAGATGTTTCTTCAAGGAGTCAGTAGATCATCAAACACAGATGTTTCTTGAAGGAGTCAGTAGATCATCAAACACAGATGTTTCTTGAAGGAGTCAGTAGATCATCAAACACAGATGTTTCTTGAAGGAGTCAGTAGATCATCAAACACAGATGTTTCTTGAAGGAGTCAGTAGATCATCAAACACAGATGTTTCTTGAAGGAGTCAGTAGATCATCAAACACAGATGTTTCTTGAAGGAGTCAGTAGATCATCAAACACAGATGTTTCTTGAAGGAGTCAGTAGATCATCAAACACACATGTTTCTTGAAGGAGTCAGTAGATCATCAAACACAGATGTTTCTTGAAGGAGTCAGTAGATCATCAAACACAGATGTTTCTTGAAGGAGTCAGTAGATCATCAAACACAGATGTTTCTTGAAGGAGTCAGTAGATCATCAAACACAGATGTTTCTTGAAGGAGTCAGTAGATCATCAAACACAGAGATGTTTCTTGAAGGAGTCAGTAGATCATCAAACACAGAGATGTTTCTTGAAGGAGTCAGTAGATCATCAAACACAGATGTTTCTTGAAGGAGTCAGTAGATCATCAAACACAGAGATGTTTCTTGAAGGAGTCAGTAGATCATCAAACACAGATGTTTCTTGAAGGAGTCAGTAGATCATCAAACACAGATGTTTCTTGAAGGAGTCAGTAGATCATCAAACACAGAGATGTTTCTTGAAGGAGTCAGTAGATCATCAAACACAGATGTTTCTTGAAGGAGTCAGTAGATCATCAAACACAGATGTTGGTACAACAGCGTGTGTGTGAATGGTTGTCTGTCTTCGTTTGTCCTACAAAAGACTGGCATCCTGTCCAGGGTGTCCCCTGCCTCTCGCCCTATGATACTGGGATAGACTGCAGTCTCCCCGCGACCCCTACACCGGGATAAAACGGTTGTCAATGAATGAATGAGTTCGGAGTGAGATAGTGCCAACAAATGAGACCTAATGTTTAGGACGGTCGAGCGAAGCCACAGTGGACATGTTAGCAAACGATAACTTGTGACGGACCTAACATGGCGACCTGACGAAATATGCTGCGAGAAGAAAACTATTCCAGGATAAAATCAATTTGAAAACGTAGCGAGGAATTATTTTGAAATGAAATCTTCATACACTGTTTAATTATTTGTCGAGACAACATCCCACCGGCTACAGTAGCGATGAATGTGTCTGGCACCACACCCCCCACGACAACGCTCCCTAAAAAATGATGGTCTGTTATCCAGGCGTCCCTCAGGCCGTCTTTCAACAGAACCCTGAAACAGCCGTGTAAGCAGAGCGAAGACAAGTGGGAGGATGAAATCGCGTCTTCCTCTGCTACTGTGAGGAAGCAGAAATGATGAATTGCGGAAAATCTTAGTTGGCACCCCATTAAAGACGCCGGTGATTAAACCTGCCGAGCCCGGGATCAGAAAGTAGCTGATGCGGAGAGAAATACCCATTAGAAGAACGCCCTGGTGTCTCTCAGCCCGGGGTGGACGACACTCGCTCACCAACGGACTCCAGTCAAATCAGGGAGATATCAACAGGAAAAATGACCGAGCTCATCACTTACCGTGGCCTCAGATACGCCCCAGTAATCTCTCCATCTGCCGCCTCGCGGCCCAGATGAGGCTCAGATCCACAATCTTCACCATCATTTGCATAACTGTGCTGATGTCTTGAACCCTGACATGTTTCAGCAGATAATTGGATTCTGGAATTAGTTTTGCACGGGAAGAAATAAAGAAGTACAACAAGAATGATTTCTATGGTGTCTGGATTTACATTATCATTTGTGAAGATAAAACTGAGAGGCGTGGTAATTGTGTGTCAGGAGAAGAGTTACTGTCGCCAACTTCAGGGGCTAATATTCTAATTCTGTTTAGCATGCGGCGCCGACACCGCAAACCTCATTAAGATTAAACAAACTCATTCAGTTGAGAACGAAAGCTAATGCTTCACATCAAGATACCGAGACAACTGGAATTGTTTCTTGTGGACACACACTGACTTACAGGTACTTCTGCTTCACAGTAGTACTTAAACACATCAGAGGTGACGATGAAATTGGACTCATCCCAGTGAAACTTTAAACACGCACGGATTACAAAGATACGCTTTTAATCCTCAATTATTGTTTGTCAAACTCAACTCATTTCTCGATATCCAGGATAGTAGATCTAGTTGTAAATATTACAACTATTACAACTACCTGCTATTGCAGGAGGGATGACAACGTCTTAAACTCGTCACATTTTTGTCATTCAACTTTAGCCACGATCTTGATGTAAACTCTCAACATTTCGACGTTTCGATAAATGTAATACTCATTGTAAGCAATAATAATAATGTGATATATTTTAAATATCACTTGTTCGTAGAAAAGTGAATATAAGTACTTTCTAAAATATTGTTTCTGGCGCCCCCATATGTAAGACCAGTGTAATTACAATGTTGTAACTCCTTTGTTTTTAGCTCTTACAAGCCACTTGTGTTTAAAATATATATATTTTTTGCGTCAGGTTGCAGTTTATATCCCTGGAAAGTCTGTCAGTACTTCATAAGAAAACACTGAACCTCTGCTGTAAAGTAGTTTGAGGGTCACATGACACTCAGAGACTCTCCGGGTCACAGTAGTGAGTACTGAAGACCTTCGTTAAAATAATAGTTTTACTCATGAAACCATGAAACCAGTCATTATTGAAGAATATATATGTTTTAAAGTGTTACTTTGATGAACCCGAAAGGCAGACGAATGCATCTGGCAAATACTAGGACTGCGTATCTCCAATGACAAATACCTGGAACACCTGACCAGGGAGGACCACCTGGAACGTTCCTACTGAATTCTCTGGGTTCTCTCGAGGTTCTACTTTGAGGCCCAGATAGAAAGAACTTTTATAATTAGGCAGTATATGGAATAAACAGAAGAGAAAAGTACATGATCGAGATCCTAAGATCAAACATTGTTCAGGGATCGTGGTCAAGGTTCGTCAATGAACATTAATTACTTTTTTAACATTTTTTGATTAAACAATCTGAGCTTGAGTTGTCAGATTATATTTTTACAGATATAACTTTGAGATTTGGACCAAAAAGGAAATGAATCTCCTGATGCGACAAACGATTTAAAAGTCAAACAAGGAGAATAATTATCTTTGTTTTTTTCCCAAGAGAAATGATAAGTGAACTGAACTGAAATGATAAGTGACTTGAGTGGATCAACCAACGATTAGACTTGTTTTTTATGACGTTCTTTTGTAAAAGGAAGAAGAGACGAGAGAACTCTTCAGGTGTGGACGTCCATTAAGGAGCATCATGACAGATGGCATTTAGTGACAACAGCAAAATGCTGCGACAATTAATCAAGCCTTGAATGCCAACCGCACCACAGCTCAGGTCCAGCAGTGCATGCTGGGAGAAGATACACGCCTACATGTCTCAAGGATGATGGAAAGGACATGAAGTGTCGTCTCCTGGTGGAGCCACAGAGAGCAAGCATTAGAAACAGCAGTAGAGAGTGAGCGATGGCAAGCGTTTGCATCAGCAGGAGGTCGAGCGTCGCAAACAAACAACATGTAATTGACAGGAAGAAATGTGAGTCATTTTCGCCGCCGTCGTTAACACGTTTTTCATTCTACAGGCTCGAGGAAGGATGGTTTCCTGCTGTGTAACGCCTCCCTGGTGCAGGAAATGTGTTTCAAATGTGTTTCCAGCAGAAGTGTTTGCTGTAAGACCGTCAACAGAAAAACAAACACATGAATTACGAGACAACAGAGCGTCTCGTGGACGAAACACCTTCAATAGATGATATGAAAACAATATTTAACAGTAACATCCTCCTCAAATGACTCTATTTACACAAATGCACATTTAAAAGAAGACAAGTTTCAAATCTCAATAATAAAGAATAAATACTACAAATTAGAAAATTGAAAGATAAAAATATTTCTCATATGGAATTAAACTGAAGTAAAAAAAAGATTTATAGATAAACATCAAACAATTATAATAACTTTATTAGAGCTGAATAACCAACTATACATCTTTGTTGTCTTTTCCCTTCATCGTTCCCTTTTTCTTCTATAGAAGTTGAAACCTTCTTTTAAAAGATCGTGTTCATACATTCTGTCTAAAACATATGTATTCAGGAAATATGAATAGAAGAAACTTTTTTTTCTATAATTAACCTGGAAAAGTTCAACAATGTGTTTGTAATCTGTGGAGAAAACAATAAAACCTTAGTTGACTTTATGACTTTATATATAAACAGTTCCACACGAACTAGTTAAAGATAATCTATACTGATGTATCAATTAATGAAAGTAAATGTCTAATTTTCTAACAAAACGTATTTTCATCAAAGATATATACATGATTTAGCAGCTAACGTTACTAGCTTGAAGCTGTTAGCATAAATCTGCTAATGTAAGTGTTTCTGTTTGGTCTGATATTGCTGTGGATTCCAATGTCTGATCGATAAATACAAAGTTTTCTGGTTAAGATAAAGATATTAAAGATATTCACCTGAAGTCAGACCAACATCTCGAGACAGTCAAAGAGCGCCATCTGGTGGTCGCGACCTTATGACGACAGCAGTCTCACTATTTCAACCTGCTTTTTAAAATAATGCCAGCACGTGATCTATATATTATATTATACTATATTATATAATATTATATTATATTATATTATATTATATTATATTATATTATATTATATTATATTATATTATATTATATTATATTATATTTTATTTTATTTTATTTTATTTTATTATATTACATTATATTATTAATATTAATATATGTTCTAGCTATTACAAAGACACTGATTCTTGAAGTGACAACACAGACCGAAGATGCTTGTAGGAGCCAAGGTCTCAAGCAGATAATTCCGCATACAATTTTAAAAGCGCTCTACAAATATTAATTACTTACTTACAATTTGACACAATTATAATTATCATTATTTTTGTGTTAGTTTAAAGGGTGTGTTAAGGTTTCATGTGCTACATAGTTAAATAATAATTGTTATAACACATTTTATTCCATGGGCTTCTCTCAGCTTTGATCTTTGATATATATATATATAAAAAAAAGATTTATGTAATCAATTATTACTTATTGTTGTATAAAGAGACCCCTTTAGAGAGAATTGTAAATTGCGGGATATACAGGTTCATAACATTTATTTATGTATCTTTATGTATTTCGAATAATACCATCTCGATTCTGTAAATATCCATTGATAAACAAACCCATCACTTCTAACATCCGATTTAAAACATTTCAAACATTGATTCAAAAAGGTTGCGGCGGTTGTTATATGTTCTGGACACAAGAGGGCGCTACCTGCACGTACAAGTTTACAATACAGCGGAGGTTCGAGTTTCTACAGGACGATGTTAAGACGTTTGTAATATTATTGAATTTATTCTTTAAGACATTCGAGACTTAAATATTCTCTCAATATATGTATTTCTACAATTAAAATAATGACTTGATCTGAAAGTATTTGTTAAATAATAATAACAATTCTCACTCACACGTGTTTATTAAATAGTTTTTTGTTTTACATAAACAAAGTGAATAGATTGTGTATTGATGAACTTCTAAAAAAGAATAGAATTTGCATTTGAATGGAAATTTTAAATATTTTTATTGATTTCTCATTTTTTATCAAATAATGTTTATATTGTCATTATATTTACTTACTTACTTATTTTTTATTCTCATTATTTTATGACGATCCATAACATTTTCTCCAAAGCTTTTATATAGTATGTGATAATAATAATAATGGATTTTTATCTTATTTACTTTAAATATGTTCTTGTTTGTGTGATTATTGTGTAACAATATGTTATTATCTAAAAAAACCCTCATGATAACCTTTTTTCTTCACATCTAACTTCACCACCTCAGCTCTCCAACCACATGAAGGTCTCACCATGTTATCCTCAAGGTTCCAGATAAGACTGAAGAATCGTAAATATGGATCTGAATCAGAACCATCTTGAAAGTCTTGTTTTGTTAACGCGGGGCGGAGACGATCGCAGCTGAAGATTCCGATCATGTCTTGTTAGGATCTTCGCTGTGAGGCATGAGGTGTGAAGAGCCTCTGACACCTGCTGCCCTGAAGGCCTCGCGGGCGTCGACGTGGATCACATGGACTCCAGCGAGGAAACTTCTCTGAGTCAACATCAAGATCACTCTTCATGCTCGAGAGTGAATCCTGCTTCACAGCAGCTCGTCCTGTTGTTCTCCAGGAATGTTTGTCCTGCTGACACTGATCCACGCTCAGAGAATTGTTGTTTTCAGGAGCAGCACACCTGTGATTACAGGTAATACAGTCTTCATGACCAGTGCATCCTCGCGCTGACATCATCCTCATGGAAGACGATACGTCCTCGGAAAGGTGACCCGGGTCCGTGTTCTGGGCCCGGCAGGTACGAGGAGACACCTGCTTCAGCACCTCATGACACACATGTGAAGCTTTGGAAGCATTTGTTCGCCTCACGTTCACTCTCAGCTCACAGCTGGAGATGATGGAGATGATGGAGTCTCTTCTGAGCGACCACTGATGGAGATGATGGAGTCTCTTCTGAGAGACTACTGATGGAGATGATGGAGTCTCTTCTGAGAGACCACTGATGGAGATGATGGAGTCTCTTCTGAGAGACCACTGATGGAGATGATGGAGTCTCTTCTGAGCGACCACTGATGGAGATGATGGAGTCTCTTCTGAGCGACCACTGATGGAGATGATGGAGTCTCTTCTGAGCGACCACTGATGGAGATGATGGAGTCTCTTCTGAGCGACCACTGATGGAGATGATGGAGTCTCTTCTGAGTGACCACTGATGGAGATGATGGAGTCTCTTCTGAGCGACCACTGATGGAGATGATGGAGTCTCTTCTGAGCGACCACTGATGGAGATGATGGAGTCTCTTCTGAGCGACCACTGATGGAGATGATGGAGTCTCTTCTGAGCGACCACTGATGGAGATGATGGAGTCTCTTCTGAGCGACCACTGATGGAGATGATGGAGATGATGGAGTCTGAGCGACCACTGATGGAGATGATGGAGTCTCTTCTGAGCGACCACTGATGGAGATGATGGAGTCTCTTCTGAGCGACCACTGATGGAGATGATGGAGTCTCTTCTGAGTGACCACTGATGGAGATGATGGAGTCTCTTCTGAGCGACCACTGATGGAGATGATGGAGTCTCTTCTGAGCGACCACTGATGGAGATGATGGAGTCTCTTCTGAGCGACCACTGATGGAGATGATGGAGTCTCTTCTGAGTGACCACTGATGGAGATGATGGAGTCTCTTCTGAGCGACCACTGATGGAGATGATGGAGTCTCTTCTGAGCGACCACTGATGGAGATGATGGAGTCTCTTCTGAGCGACCACTGATGGAGATGATGGAGTCTCTTCTGAGCGACCACTGATGGAGATGATGGAGTCTCTTCTGAGCGACCACTGATGGAGATGATGGAGATGATGGAGTCTGAGCGACCACTGATGGAGATGATGGAGTCTCTTCTGAGCGACCACTGATGGAGATGATGGAGTCTCTTCTGAGCGACCACTGATGGAGATGATGGAGTCTCTTCTGAGTGACCACTGATGGAGATGATGGAGTCTCTTCTGAGCGACCACTGATGGAGATGATGGAGTCTCTTCTGAGCGACCACTGATGGAGATGATGGAGTCTCTTCTGAGCGACCACTGATGGAGATGATGGAGTCTCTTCTGAGCGACCACTGATGGAGATGATGGAGTCTCTTCTGAGCGACCACTGATGGAGATGATGGAGATGATGGAGTCTGAGCGACCACTGATGGAGATGATGGAGTCTCTTCTGAGCGACCACTGATGGAGATGATGGAGATGATGGAGTCTGAGCGACCACTGATGGAGATGATGGAGTCTCTTCTGAGCGACCACTGATGGAGATGATGGAGATGATGGAGTCTGAGCGACCACTGATGGAGATGATGGAGTCTCTTCTGAGCGACCACTGATGGAGATGATGGAGATGATGGAGTCTGAGCGACCACTGATGGAGATGATGGAGATGATGGAGTCTGAGCGACCACTGATGGAGATGATGGAGATGATGGAGTCTGAGCGACCACTGATGGAGATGATGGAGAGTCTCGACCACGACAGACTCCATCAAGTTTCATTTTTCAGGATGTGTTCAATGATAAAAACTTCATCATGTTTTGTTACGAACAGACTTTAGTCACAGAACGTGTTAGAAGCTGATGTTTCTCACCAGCTGAGAGTAAAACTGTAAACGTGGTTTCAAATAAATATGTATCTTTTATAAATCATCACTAGTTGAACTAGAATTAGGTTTTATTTTTAATTTGTTATTTTTCTTTGAACGTGAAAAAAAAGAAAGAATTTCTATGTTTTAAGATAAAGTTTAATCCAGTTATTGAATGATTTAAATCAAGGATATAGAAATAATCTTCGGACATAAATTCGATTTTAAGATTAGTTTTAAAACATGCTTTAAAAAAGTTTTTGTCACAACAATGTAACGTAAACTCCTCGTATTAGAATCTGACTTTCTCTTATAAACCTGGTCATGTGATCAACGTTTTTTCAACCTCAGGATTTTTTAAATACTTTCTCAAGTGGTGTCAAGGTGACCTTCATGAAGTCATGACTCTTGAACTGAAATGTTGTTTTATATATACGGTGAAAGACAGATATTGAGTAATAAAATGTTTTTTCATTTATCAAGAGTACCCGGAGGAGACCACGTGTCTCTGAAGATTATATTTCAAGTTTGATTCTGAATAATAATAATAATAATAATACATTTTATTTAAAGGCGCCTGTCTTGACACTCAAGGTCACCATACATACCTACATACATAAAACATTTAAAACACAACAATACAATATGCATAAATAAAAAGCAGCAGACAAGAGTAGAGGAATAGCATCAAATGGAATAAACAGTTTTAAAGTTGAATCATCGAAGCCACATCTCGAGGACCTGGAGAGAATTCCCCAAATACCCAGAATTCCCTGTGATAAGACGAGCCGTTGATTTGGAGGTTTGTGTGTTTTTTTAAGGTCGATGTTCTTGATCCTGATGGACTTGGTTTGAAGATCTCACTCTGAGAAGTTTGGGTCGATGGAAATGAAGGTTGATAAACGTGACGGGAAATAGATCCAGAAAAAACACCTCGTGCTTCATGTTGATTCAGTCGTTATTATCTTAATGAATCCGTATAAACGGCATCACGATTCTCATGAAACCAAACGTTCCTGTAATAACAGAATCTTCAGCTCCATTGTGTTGAAACTCGTGCAGATCAACCGAAGGTCGTTCATCGTGGCTCGAGACAAGCATCCATTCATAACTTTAAATCAATAAGTTGAGTAACAACCCGTCGCCTGAACCTACACCTGTCTCACCCCATAGATCACCTGTCGACGAACAAAAGTCTCGGGATTATGGTCTTGTTTGTCTTCATCTCAGCCAGACTTCGCTCTGAGCCTCAGGATCACCAGATGTTTGTCTCGACACATCCTCGCGGACGAGCCTCCGTCGGTGTCGCTCCGGTGAGTCACTCGGCGTCGTTAGGCCTCAGACAGTGACCGCGGCGGCGGCGAGATGTGACCCGAGGTCGCTCCCACATAAAGCCGGGATCATGACTCGTCTCTTCACTGAACAATCGGCTGCTGCTCCGTTGAGTCTTCGAGCTTCAGGGGTTTTTCAAGTGAACGATCGAAACAAAAACAAAGTCTTTGTGATTCAGTCGGTCGTAGTTTTGTCGTTACAGTGAGAGACAGAGAGACAAAACAAACACTGTGTTTTAGAAACTGTTGTTTATTTCAGTTGAACACAGAAGTACATTTGAACAAATACAAGCTTTTCATTGAAAGTTTTTCTAGAGTAGAAAATGCTACATTAGCTTTTGTTTCTATATTCCAAAAGAAAAACAAACTTATTTGGTGACTTTAAGTAAAAAGTAATGACACGAGGAATAAATGTTTATTTATGAATGACTTTCTTTTCAATTCATTTTAAGACAAAAACTCTCTTTTCATTGAAATATTGACATTAGAAAATGATCTTAAGCTCCGCCCACTGAAAACACTTTGTAAATCTTGTCGATCATAACCACACCCACTCTGCTGTGATTGGTCAAGCATGGAGGTTTGTCACCGTGCGTCATCAATGTTCTCCATCTCCAAGGGACTCGTTGTATAAACAAAGAGTGATTACAGCTGGAGGAGGAGTGAAGCCATTATTACATTATAATGGACTCTCGTAACCTCTCGTTCGTCCAGATTTCGGAGCAACTTTATAAAGTAATAATGTGTAAAACATGGTCATGATGTGAAGTTACTGCGTCTTGAAGAACATTCACTACATGTCAGGAGAGTTGATACTAGTTGACCTTTGAACTTCTCTACTAGTGAAACTTCAGCGAAACAAGTACCTTGTTCTGCTGCCCACAGTTTATATAAATACTCAATGTATTTGTAAAGTACTTCAGTGTAACTACAGACCCATATTAACTAAACTTCTCCGGTCGTTACCAGAGTTTGAGTGAAGTTCAAACAAACTTTGACTTTCTTCTGTTCTGAGTTTGATTCTTTGAAGACTCGTCGTCAACATTATAATTGAAAACATGGCAGAAGGAGCATCGATCTCTAAGTGTTATTGATCGGACGAGGAAGACCACGAGCTGCAGAGGTTTACGACACCAGAGTTGATCATTAGTTGACCTTTAACAATGAAGGATAAAGACATAATCCTTTGTTAATCCGACTCAACCTTCTTTCTGCTGCCAAGGAGGTCAAATGTTTGCGTGAACTCAAAAACAAACATATATTTATAAAGCGATAGCAATGGGACAAAGAAAACTTTAATTTATTCACAGTTGGATCCACAAATGTTCATGTGTTTGTTCTTCTGTCGTTCAAAACAAGCTGAAAAACTCTTCTTCACACCGACTGTGAATGTTGTGTCGGTGAGTTACACGGTGTTACTGCCACCTGCTGTCCAACTGAGCTCACTGCCATCAGTTATGTTTAAAACGTCTCCAAATCAGATGCATGTTCATAATCACCCCACAAGTTTCTAGACAAGAGACTTAAATATATATTATGTTCACCCCCTGAGAGCAGGTCAGAGAGCTGATTACCCATGATGCACCTCTCTGCAATAATACTGTGAGTTTGCTCACCGTCCAGTCAAAGACCAAACCACTGTCGCCACTTGACCGAGGTCAGGCTTGTAATTGAAGCAATTGTGGGGGAAGTTTAAGCCGCATTGTCGGCGCGCTCCGGCGCGGGAACTTCCCTCGCCGCGACCTTTTGTGATGCGTGACACTTGAGCCCGAACACAAGAGCTGCACCTGTGACCCGAGGAGCCCGAGGTCGACGCCGTCACCAGGGACGACGCGTCCAAACGTTCTGTCCTGACGCTGTTGTTGTCTCTCGGTCTATCGGGCGCCGGCGCCGCAGGGACGAGGGGGGCGCCGGGGGGGTGCAGGGGGGCGGCGGGGGGGCGGCGTGGATCCAGGTGGCGAGAGGATGAGGTTCAAGTTCAGTCGGAGAAGAGAGCTCACACTCTCTGGTTGTTCTAATGGCTTCCAGAGAAGACAAACACAGTGTGATCCAGATGTTCTTGTCTTTGTCTCTAAAATGAATATTACCTTGTTCCAGCCGTCGCTCGGTCATTTGTTCCATTGCAGGGGGTGAGCGGCGGCGACAGTCGGCGAGCGGCCTCACAGGTTAAGACCTCGTCGGATCACGTCGCTGCCTTTTATGACCTGCTCAACGCCACAGAAGTAACGATCTTCTGGTCTGGATGAATGCAGCTTTGACGCAGGAAACATCTTGAAATAGACGCGCGAGGGAAAATGGCCGCATGGAAAAAAGAAAATTGATGTTTTTCCACGTGGAACGAAACTCAAAGAGCATTTGTTGCATGTTTTCCATCATGTAAATGTCAGAGCTATTGTGGCGCCAACCAGGAAACTTTGAAGCGTGAAGTGTCGCAGCAACGACCCAGGATCAGACCAACACACTGTGAAGTTTGTGTAATTCCAGTACACAACATTCACACTGTGAATGTGAATGTTGTGTAAAATCCAGTACACAACACCGTGAGTGTGACCCGCACCAGAGAGTGAACATCTGTGAGGGCTTTGTCGGTTTTCTTTAGTCCAAACCAAAGAAGAACTTTTCAATTGACACGTCAATCAAGTCACACACTTTGTGTTTTCTGGTTCAGACTATTGTAACGGTTAATTTTTTGTCTCAACAAGAAGGATGTGTTTCGCCTGCAGTTCATACAAAACTCTGCAGCCAGAATTCTGAGCCGCTCTAGTAGAAGAACTCACATTTCTCCTTCAAACTCTTCACTGGCTGCCAGTTTCTTTCAGGATCATTTTAAAATTCTGGTTCTTACTTTCAGATCTATTCATGGTCAGACCTTCCATCAGTGATCTGATCCAGACTTACACCCCAGCTCGGGCTCTGAGGTCTGTGGATCAGAATCTATTGATGGTTCCTGAACTTCCGGACCAGAGGAGAGAAATCCTTCCAGACTGTTGCTCCTAAGCTTTGGAACCATCTCTGTGTTTGATGATCTATTGACTCCTTCAAGAAACATCTGTGTTTGATGATCTACTGACTCCTTCAAGAAACATCTGTGTTTGATGATCTACTGACTCCGTCAAGAAACATCTGTGTTTGATGATCTTCTGACTCCTTCAAGAAACATCTGTGTTTGATGATCTACTGACTCCTTCAAGAAACATCTGTGTTTGATGATCTTCTGACTCCTTCAAGAAACATCTGTGTTTGATGATCTACTGACTCCTTCAAGAAACATCTGTGTTTGATGATCTACTGACTCCTTCAAGAAACATCTGTGTTTGATGATCTACTGACTCCTTCAAGAAACATCTGTGTTTGATGATCTACTGACTCCTTCAAGAAACATCTGTGTTTGATGATCTACTGACTCCTTCAAGAAACATCTGTGTTTGATGATCTACTGACTCCTTCAAGAAACATCTGTGTTTGATGATCTACTGACTCCTTCAAGAAACATCTGTGTTTGATGATCTACTGACTCCTTCAAGAAACATCTATGTTTGATGATCTACTGACTCCTTCAAGAAACATGTGTGTTTGATGATCTACTGACTCCTTCAAGAAACATCTGTGTTTGATGATCTACTGACTCCTTCAAGAAACATCTGTGTTTGATGATCTACTGACTCCTTCAAGAAACATCTGTGTTTGATGATCTACTGACTCCTTCAAGAAACATCTGTGTTTGATGATCTACTGACTCCTTCAAGAAACATCTGTGTTTGATGATCTACTGACTCCTTCAAGAAACATCTGTGTTTGATGATCTACTGACTCCTTCAAGAAACATCTATGTTTGATGATCTACTGACTCCTTCAAGAAACATCTGTGTTTGATGATCTACTGACTCCTTCAAGAAACATCTGTGTTTGATGATCTACTGACTCCTTCAAAAAACATCTGTGTTTGATGATCTACTGACTCCTTCAAGAAACATCTGGGTTTGATGATCTACTGACTCCTTCAAGAAACGTGTGTTTGATGATCTACTGACTCCTTCAAGAAACATCTGTGTTTGATGATCTACTGACTCCTTCAAGAAACATCTGAAGACAGTTTTATTTGAGCTTTACCTTGACTCTCTGTTGTTCTCAGTTTTATCTTGATCTTTAAGTATATATTTTATTGAATGTTGTTTTGATTGTTTAAGAGCTTTGTGACGCTGGTCTGGAAAAGCGCTATATAAATATATATTAATTACTCACTAACTTACAGGACCTGCGATATTTAAAATGTCGGCCCAAAATGCAGATTACCTTCAACTTTCACGACTTTGAGATGAGAATCATTGGACTGTAGGTCACACATGTCTAAAGCCACAGGTTTCCACAGTTTATCACAAGCTATAATTCATATAAATAAATCCTTCTGGGCCTGTAATACGGCAGTAAAGCGGCTTGATAAGAATACAACTAGCTTTCCAATACTGTCGTTGTGTACTTCGATCAATCTGTTTTTGTTAAGTCTTGTCGTGACGTTGAGTCCCTTCTTTATGCTCCAGTCGTTCTTCCGCGTTTAACATTAATCATCAAATTTTCAATATTATTGATGATTGATTGATAGTAAGACAATTGATTTACATGACCGCCAGATTGATCGGCATAGTCTTTATACTTGCGTCATTTGAATTTCTCAATGTTGTCATGATGTTCAAGTTGACGATTCAAAACTAAAATATGTTGTTGGAATGTGTGGTCAGCTAACATTTAGCCTCCTTAGCTAGCTAGATACTTACTGTGTGTCCATTAGCATCTCTTTCTTTTGCCTTCATTATTCATTATTCATGATGTCATGAAGACAACAAGACACGATTGATGGGTTGACGAGGCTTCATGAGGCGGCTGATGCTGTGTCATGACACTAGATGGCGCCATCTAGTGGCCTATCAAAACGCAGACGCTGTATCATTAACAACTGATGTGTATCATGAAGCATCATCGACTCATCACTACTACCAACGCTACAGTCACGCTACAGTCACGCTGGTGTTGTGATAGTGTAATAACAAGTATATATGTGTAGTATTGTCCAGTACTTGACTCTGGTGTTGTGATAGTGTAGTAAGAAGTATATATGTGTAGTATTGTCCAGTACTTGACTCTGGTGTTGTGATAGTGTAAAAACAAGTATCTATGTGTAGTATTGTCCAGTACTTGACTCTGGTGTTGTGATAGTGTAAAAACAAGTATATATGTGTAGTATTGTCCAGTACTTGGCTCTGGTGTTGTGATAGTGTAGTAACACGTATATATGTGTTGTATTGTCCAGTACTTGACTCTGGTGTTGTGATAGTGTAGTAACAAGGATGTATGTGTAGTATTGTCCAGTACTTGACTCTGGTGTTGTGATAGTGTAGTAACAAGGATGTATGTGTAGTATTGTCCAGTACTTGACTCTGGTGTTGTGATAGTGTAGTATCAAGTATATATGTGTAGTATTGTCCAGTACTTGATTCTGGTGTTGTGATAGTGTAGTAACAAGTATATATGTGTAGTATTGTCCAGTACTTGACTCTGGTGTTGTGATAGTGTAGTAACAAGTATATATGTGTAGTATTGTCCAGTACTTGACTCTGGTGTTGTGATAGTGTAGTAACAAGTATATATGTGTAGTATTGTCCAGTACTTGACTCTGGTGTTGTGATAGTGTAGTAATATGTATATATGTGTAGTATTGTCCAGTACTTGACTCTGGTGTTGTAGTATTTACAGACCACATGACTCTTGACAAAGTCGTAACTACTTTCATTTGTTTTCAAACCAAAATATGTCCAAACATCAGCTTTAAAAGCTGCTGGACTCACTGTATCCTCTTGTCCTCAGTTTCTGAAATTTGACACAGTGTTGTTGATACAATATTGTAAAAAAAAAAGGAAATACCATGATATATTATTTGATACTTCCTCACACCTCTAAAGAACAGTATAAAGGGTGATAAACACAAATATAAAACACAGAACTAGCATGAGTGCAGCAGCAGTGAAGTAGCTCACAGCTCTGGGCTAATAAAGTATTGTGTTTTTCACGCTGCTCTTTATCATGCATGTCAGAGCCAATATGTTTATATGAGCCTCTGCTCTGAGGCCTCGTCCCCGGATCCTGGAGGATCGGCCGAGGGTCTGTGTGAACCGTTCGACTCCCGCCCTCCGAGGAGAGCAATAACAAGCGTGATGTCTTCCACATGCTCCTCTGGTCTCGTGACTATTGTGTCCTTCATCGTGTGTCCAGACCTGGACGAGGAGGAAGAGCTTGGATTTCAACTGCACCCCAGCAGCTACACAAACAGTGGACGCTGATGGGCGGGGGGGCAGCAGGAGGGATGGATGGATGCGGAGCGAGGGAAGAAGGAGGCGCTCGGCAGAGCCACTGAGTCTAGACTCCAGATGTGCAGGCAGCAGTGTGGAGGCTGTTCTGGCCCCCACTATAGGCTGCTGTGGGAGTATCCACAGCACTCGTCCCCACGCCGCCTGTAAATCAGTCCCGGCCTGAGGCAGCACCGCAGCCACAAAACCCCTCCGCCCGGACCCCCTAAATGGGCTGTCCGGCGACAGTCGGACGCCAGTCGGCCTGTAATAGACTCTCCTACTGAATACACAAGACACAAGTTTGTTCCAAGTTCAAGTCCTGCTCCTTCCATGTGCGTCTTCCATATGTGCTCCACAGAAGACTCTTGTTGCTCAGGAGGAGAAAACTCTGTTGACAACATTGAAGCTCCTGAGATGAAGGTTTGAGTTTCAACGTAAATGAACGGTTACGAATAAAATGAACATTATTGTAGATTCACTGCAAATCAAAGAAACATATTTTGACAAAAAAACATCAAATATGACTTTATTGATTTGGTTAAGTGTCTGTTGGTTTCATCACTAAAACTTAACTTAAACTTCAAGTTAAACTAGTTTGTTCAAGTCAACATCGTGATTTTCAAGTTCAAGTCTGTGACTCAAAGTATAACCCTGTGGACTAAGAATGACCTCTGACCTCAGTTAACATTCAAAGTAAATCAATTACGATTGACTTTGTGACACTTTTTAACTTCAATATGACGTCTGTGACGACGATGACACGTTTGTTGACGTTTGATAAATGTTGCTTCAAATAAACAAAACAAAAAAACTAGGATCTATAGTGTCGTAGAAACTTGACCATCTTGAAACAAAAACATTTATTAACTCGTGAAGAAAATACAGCAAGATGTCGACGTTTGTAAAAATATTTCAACGTTTCATTTGAACCTCCCGGGCCACCGTCGTTCCTGGATAAACCCTTAAACCAGGTCTACTTTACTTACATTTCCTGAGGACCAGGTTTTCGTGAGAACGTTCCTGTGAAGGTCGACCCGTCTGAACATAAAACGTTTAATCAAAGTTGCTTTTGCAAATGTTGTTATGAGGTTAAGTTGAGTTTAAAAATAATTCATACAATTAAATGAATTAACAACTAATTCATGTAATTTCAACCTAATAATAAACATTCGCAAAAACGTACCATTATAAATGTAAATATACCTAAATGTATTTTTTTTACTATTGACTGATTGAAAAAAGATACATGATGTTATAATTGATAGTGTTAGTGTCTAATAGTTTCTAATAATGTTGTTCTCCTGGTTGACGATGCATCTGGACTCAAAACTAACATGGAACAGTAATATTTTTGTGTTAACTTATCGTTAAACCTTCGTTATTTTATGTCAACTTCACGTCACCCTGAGAGGCCATGTTCATTTACGGGAGAATAAGATGACGGGTCGTAGGTTCAGTATCTCTGTCTCAGAACCGACAATCCCTATCCATGAAATGTTGGTTCTACTTTGAGTCTCTTGCAGAAGACGGAGCTCCTCAAGTTCCCTGAAGGGACCAGAAGAACAGGAAACCATTTTGGATGAAATCCATCATGGACCCGTGTAGCTAGCTGCGGCTATCTGCGGCTAGCTGTGGCTAGCTGCGGCTAGCTGTGGCTAGCTGTGTCTAGCTGATGCTAGCTGTAGCTAGCTGTGGCTAGCTGTAGCCAGCTATGGCTAGGTGTGGCTAGCTGATGCTAGATGATGCTAGCTAGGAAATCCACCATGGACCCGTGTAGCTAGCTGTGGCCAGCTGCGGCTAGCTGTGGCTAGCTGTGTCTAGCTGATGCTAGCTGTAGCTAGCTGTGGCTAGCTGTAGCCAGCTATGGCTAGCTGTGGCTAGCTGATGCTAGATGATGCTAGCTGTAGCTAGCTGTGGCTAGCTATGGCTAGGTGTGGCTAGCTGTGACTAGCTGTAGCTAGCTGTGGTTGGCTGTAGCTAGCTGTGGCTAGGTGTGGCTAGCTGAGTCTAGCTGAGTCTAGCTGTGGCTAGCTGAGGCTAGCTGAGGCTAGCTGAGGCTAGCTGTGGCTAGCTGTGGTTAGATGTGGCTAGCTGTTTCTGGCTGTGGCTAGCTGTAGCCAGATGTGGCTAGCTGTTGCTGGCTGTGGCTAGCTGTAGCCAGCTGTGGCTAGCATTGTTGTTGAAAACGTCTCCAGACTCAGCGTCTCATGACTGCGTCATCTTAAGTGCAGGTTTGCATCTGAAAGTGCTTGACGGTGCAGATGATACGCAGCTGCCTCCAGATCACAGCAGAATGTTGGTGTCATAAACGCCGCCGCCGCTCCTCGTTTAGCTTCACCGCAGCTCGTCTGCCGCTCGGCCGCCCAGCCCGACTGGCACCAGAGGATTCCTTCAAGCATGAGCTGCAACTTCCACACCAGGAATTCTCACAATTACAGATCTGCTGCATGTGTGTGTGAGTGTGTGTGTGTGTGTGTGTGTGTGTGATCCTCTCCCATCAAGGGCCACATAATTAGACGGTGGCCTGCGAGGCTCAGATATAGTAAGCAACTCTCCCACAAACATGCACTTAAAAGCAGATTTCTTATTGTGCAGGAAGTCTGAGAAGAGGGCGGAGCCTCGCTGGCCGGGTCATCTGAAGGAGGTGTGTGTGTGTGTGTGTGTGTCAGTGTGTGTGTGTGTGTGTGTGTTTGTGTGTGTGTGTGTGTGTGTGTGTGTGTGTGTGTCAGTGTGTGTGTGTGTGTGTGTTTGTGTGTGTGTGTCAGTGTGTGTGTGTGTGTGTGTGTTTGTGTGTGTGTGTGTGTGTGTGTGTGTGTTTGTGTGTGTGTGTGTGTGTGTGTGTGTAAGTCTTGCTATTGTGCATCAGTTTAGTGTCAACGCTTCCCTCAGCTGTTCAAACAGGTAGGAAACCTGTCGCTGCTCTGAACAAACAGGTGAGCGCCGGGAAGTGTGTGTGTTTGTACACACTCAGGCATGAGAGTGCGCGTCCTCCGGTGTGTGTGAATGTTTGTGTGTGTGAATGTTTGTGTGTGCACAGGTGAGCCCACGGCGGACGAGACGCAAACACAATCACGTTCCCATCGCTTCCTTCGGCTCCCGGCGTTCCTGCTCTCTTTGCTTTCTCAGGATCGCAGGTGTTCGACCTGAACTTTAATTTTAGGATTAAACTCAAGCCCTGGTGTGACGTCCGGACACGTCACATGACCAGCGGTTAGCATTAGTGCGGTTTACAGTTAGCGGCTAGCAGAGAAAAAGGAAAGTTTGTTTTTTTAATGGCTAAGAAAGTTGGAATAATTATTACATATATATTATATATATATATATATATATATATTATTCCTGATACAAAACAAGGATTTGAAGCACAAGATAGATGATGGTTTTAAAAATAGTTTTAAAAAGGAGAAGATTAATCAACATCTGAATTGTTGGCGGCTAATGCTAGCTCGTCTCACCAGAAAACACTGTTGTCCTTCAGTTAATTAAACTATACTAGATTAATATCTTTTTCAGAACGATGAAATAGACACACGGTCATACTTTGACATGCATCGGTTCAATTATTTTATTTCAGAATCAGGAAACTTTTATTGTCAGTGTTGTAAACACAATACAGTATTTTTTTGTGGTGGCAACAGAAAAATGACATATAAATCATATTATTACTTTTCCATTTATTTCCTATATTATCACAGCTCAGCTCATCTGACATTCCAAACGAAAACACATCACTACATGTATTTTATATTTTATTAATGAGATTGTTTTAATGCTCAGCTGTTTGTCTGAACATATTGAACTGATTTTCAAGCATCTCTGTAACAACTTTGTCTCATTAACACATAAACAAACGTCCTTCATCTTCACATTCAGGACTTAAAAAATACAATAAAATCATCCTAATAGTAAAACATTTGTTTACATCAGAATCAGCTTTATTTGCCCGTGATGTAAGAACAACACTTGTTGTGATGAAGTGGATAAAGCCAGACAATTTTCCTATAAACATCCCTGCTCTGCTCCTGTAGGGGGCGCAGTTCAGGGATACAATGAAACAACACACCTCTAAACACAGAAGCACAGACAGATATAACATGTCTCACACCTGCAGGTGGTCCGCGGCCTTCAGAGCTGGTCAGGTGAGGAGGTCAGAGACCGTGGCCACGCTCAGTCATCACCCAAGATTCCAATCGTCAAACTAACTTACACTTAACTTAACTTAACTTATATTAACCAGTTCCAACAAGAAGAAATCCAGTTCTCATAAATCCAAATGGATGGATGGATGGATGGATGGATGTATGGATGACAGTTTTCAGAGGACAAGTATAAAAATGAAAATAATGGAATAAATAATAATAAAAATTCTAACTCGTCTATGATACTTCTTTAAAATCTTAAATGTTACTTTACTCTTGAGACCCTGAGCCTCGTAAATGATACAAACTGAATATAATTGACTAGACAAACAACAAACAAACTGACAAAGACATAAACAAACGTTAAAGTTGTGATTTGATTTTATATCATATTTAAAAATATCCTTGACATGAATTACACAAATGTTTAAATGTTTTTCTATTTCCTTAGAATTCAAAGTAATAAATAATACAAATAGAAAATAACTTTAATGATGAAATACATTTGTTCGCTGTCTGAACATTCCTTTAATTAAACATGTATTTTTGTGTCTTAAAATGAGAAAAAGCAAGATAAATATGAAATATAAGCAACATACAGTATAGATGTGATGTGTTCTGCTCATTTAAGTGACAAACATCAAAGTTGTCATGGAAACAAAAGAATGAAAGAACACATGACAAACACACGCCTGTAGGTGATCATCTGACTGTTGGTTAAGCTTCACTTGTGACTGGACGTCACATGTCACCGAAGAACTGGGACTTCTTTCTTCTGGACTCACAAACTAGTTCACAGAGAATCACAGCAACAAGATGGATGAAGATTGTTCAACAGCAGATCATTACAGAAATAAATCAACCGTTGATGTTTAGTTTCAACACATAAACATTTGTTTGTCAACTGAAAATTTGATGAAAATCTCTGGAAGTGCCACGTGCGGCTCTTTGACTGTGTCTACGTGGCCCTCACGAGTAAAACTATCAAAATAATTGAATAATAATAACTTTTTTCATTATTATTATCCATAGTTCGTCTCTTTTTTAAATATTTTATCGTTTTTTTGGACGTCAAAATGAATACAAATGCTAGCAGCTAATGTTAGCAGCTAATGTTAGCAGCTAATGCTAGCCGCTAATGTTAGCTTCAAGAATATCTGTAGTTAGTTTCGTTCACCACCAACTTTATGCGCTTGAACTACTTTTATTGAATTCAAAAATGTATTCTTGAACAAGAGTTTTCAGGTCATTATATTGACATGCATGTGTGGAGGGTTCTATTAAATTACTAAAAGGATGTTTTAAAGGATTATTGACATGATTGTTTTTGATAATTGTTAATAAATAATGACATAATATTAAAATACAACTTTACATGAGTTTTATAAAATCCTTTTGTAAATATGTATTATCTTACTAAGTTTGTCCATCATATTGAACCTCTTTTCTAGTTTGTTTGTTAATCTGTTAAAGATTGTTATTGTCAAACTTGAATCTACTTTAAGGCGTATTTGTGTAAAAATAATGTAAAGAATTTGTCTCAGGGTGACTTGTTTTGGATGTTATTCAACATTTTTACAATTTTAAAATGAAAAGTTATGCTTGTTTATTAGTTTTTTTAAAGAAATAAAATAAAAATTAAAGTCACTTTATTATAAATAAAAATGTTAGGACACTTGTCCTCTTGACCTCCATGTTTGGGTGACAATCTTGAAAATCTTTGTGTCAACACGCGTGTTAGCATGTAGCTCCTGGACATGCAGACCCGCCCTCGACGTTTGATTGACAGGCCTTGTTGACGTAGAGCGATATGGGAGAGAGAGCGAGCGGCGTCTTCGTGTGAAGAGACGTCGAACCCTCGACTCGGTGTCGTCTCCAGAGGTTCAAAAGTTCACAGAAGACTCACATGACTCTCAGGATGAACCACAAGGGGGCCTTCTACTCACGTCCTCCGGGGTCCTCGGGGTCTGTGTGAGTGTTGTCATGCATGAGCGATCCAGTGTGTGTGTGTGTGTGGGGGGGGGGGGGGTCGGTCAGGGGGGCCTCGGGCTCTCCTGGTTAATTAGTAGCAGGACGGAGCCACAGACGAGCAGTGGTCAGTGGTCGGTGTCAGCGCGACTGGAGGGAAGAACAAGAGTGTGAGGCGTTCAAGACCTTATCTGATCCCTGCATGTTCCACTTCATCTGTGTGTGTTCCAATCTGGTCGTAATGTTAAACACTCGAGAGCCAGAGTGAGGTCAGTGTGTGTGTGTGTGTGTGTGTGTGTGAGAGAGGATGTTAAATCAAACACAGGTGATGTCGATGCTAACATGGCTTCAGCGTCCAGACACGTCACATGACAGTTAGCATCAAGTCTCCAAGATTAAAGATTAAAGGAGAATTGGTTTAGATTTAGCTGCTGGTGAAGGAAAGAAACTTTTGTTTTGCTACGAAAGTTTGACTTCAATGTATTATTTGCCAAAGTATTCCTGATTAAAAACTTTATTTTGAAGGATTCAACGGATAGATGTTCAGGAAGAAGTAACTAAGAGGAAATAAAGGCTAGAAATGATGCTAATGCTAGCTTGAAGATGATCTTTGGTTAGTTTTCCTCCTCATAACAAAAATAAAGTCATATCAAACTAGTTCTGTTTAAAGTTAGCTGTTAGCAAAGTTACTTTTTATACCTACGAAGTATTAGTCAAAGTATTCTTTATTTAAAACTTTATTTTGAAGGATTCAACGCACCAGATAAATGTTCAGGAAGAAGTAAATAAGAAGTAAATAAGAAGAAATAAGGGCTAGAACTGTTTTAAATGCTAGCAGCTAATGCTAGCTTAAAGATGATCTTTGGTTAGTTTTCTTTACCAACAACTCTTCCTCGTAACGTAAGAACACACTGGTGTCCTTCAATAAATACAAAAAATAAAGTCATATCAAACTAGTTCTTGTTAAAGTTATTTGTTAGCAAAGTAACTTTTTATGGCTTACAAAAGTATTCCTGATTTAAAACTTTATTTTGCAGGATTCAATGGACAAGATATATTTTCAGGAAGAAGTTACTAAGTTGAATGAAAGGCTAGAAATTAGTGAATTTCAAGTATTTAAATGCCAGCTGCTAATGCTAGCTTAAAGATGATTTTGTTTGGCTTTCTTCACGAACAACTGTGTAGTATTTTCATACATATTAAAACTAATTCTGTTTAAAGTTGGTTGTTAGCAAAGTAGCTTTTTATGGCTACGAAATATTAGCCAAAGTATTCCTGATTTAAAAATAAAACTTTATTTTGCAAAGATAGATGTTGAAAAATAACTTAATAACAATAACTTAATTAACAAAAATAAACGAGAGAATTTCGTGAACCGTTTAATCCAGAATAAAGGAAATATTAAGGAATTAGGCCTGAACTAAAGATATTAACTATAATTTGATGGATTCAAAACACGAGAAAGATGCTCAAAAAGAAGTAAACAAAAAAGAAACGTTGGAACATCAGTCAGTGTTTTAAATGCTAGCTGCTAATGCTAGCTTCAGGAACATCTTTGGCTAGTTCTCTTCCTCGAAACACAAGAACACACTGGTGTGTTTAGATTAAATCAAACTAAACTACTTTCATCAAATCCATCTTCACGAGGTTTAAAAAGATGGTGTTCGGTTCAGAAACAGGTGATGTCGTGCAGACGACAGTTAGCATCAATTTACTCAAATGAGTGACGATCAAAGGAATATCAGATTCACTTGTGTTTACAGTTCAGTGTTCGCAACAAAAGAAAAGTTGGACTTCAGTGAAATATTAGCCAAATTATCTCTGATATAAACATGTCACTATATTTGAAGGATTCGACAACATAGACGTTGTAATGAGAGAATATCCGTCGCCGTCTGAAGCTGCGAACAAAAGAGACTTTTTACTTTTGTGAAATATTATCAAATGATTCCTGAGTTAAAACTATATTTTGATGGATGCAAAACACAGTTTTGAAAAGAAGTAAATGATACAAAGAGAGAATGATAATATATTTGAAGTTACTAATGATTGTTTGTGCTGAAGGTTCACTCGTGAAACACATCCCTTAAGATATTCTCAACTATAGATTTAAGGAAACTCTCAGATATTCTCAACTATAGAATTAAGGAAACTCTCAGATATTCTCAACTATAGATTTAAGGAAACTCTCAGATATTCTCAACTATAGAATTAAGGAAACTCTCAGATATTCTCAACTATAGAATTAAGGAAACTCTCAGATATTCTCAACTATAGATTTAAGGAAACTCTCAGATATTCTCAACTATAGAATTAAGGAAACTCTCAGATATTCTCAACTATAGATTTAAGGAAACTCTCAGATATTCTCAACTATAGAATTAAGGAAACTGTCAGATATTCTCAACTATAGAATTAGGGAAACTCTCAGATATTCTCAACTATAGATTTAAGGAAACTCTCAGATATTCTCAACTATAGAATTAAGGAAACTCTCAGATATTCTCAACTATAGAATTAAGGAAACTCTCAGATATTCTCAACTATAGAATTAAGGAAACTCTCAGATATTCTCAACTATAGAATTAAGGAAACTCTCAGATATTCTCAACTATAGAATTAAGGAAACTCTCAGATATTCTCAACTATAGAATTAAGGAAACTCTCAGATATTCTCAACTATAGAATTAAGGAAACTCTCAGATATTCTCAACTATAGAATTAAGGAAACTCTCAGATATTCTCAACTATAGAATTAAGGAAACTCTCAGATATTCTCAACTATAGAAGTCCAGTCGACCTGGTAAGACTAGATGAAGACTCTCCATTAGCATGAGTCTCTTCTAGAACGAGCCTCTTCTGGAGTCTTCTCTGGGAGGACGTCTTACTCTCGGAGCACGAACACCTGCGTAAGTGAAGAAGAATGGCCTTGAAAACAGTACGTCAGGAAGAAAGATCTGGTCTCTCTGGAGAACTTCTGACACATCTTTCCTCGTAGCTTCGATTGTTGTCCCAGAGATTCTTCTACTTTTTCATCAATACACTAGTATCACTGATTCCTTTTTACTTCGTCCACAAGAAGGTCCTTCATTTCAGAGAAAGAACCTCTTTTTACAGAACATCAGTCACTGTGTTCAATGCTAGCAGCTAATGCTATCAGCCTATGCCAGCCGCTAATGCTAGCAGCTAATGCTATCAGCTTATGCTAGGAGATAATGCTAGCAGCCAATGCTATAAGCTTATGCTAGGAGCTAATGCTAGCAGCTAATGCTATCAGCTTATGCTAGGAGCTAATGCTAGCAGCCAATGCTAGCCGCTAATGCTAGCAGCTAATGCTATCAGCTTAACCTAAAAGCTAATGCTATCAGCTTATGCTAGACGCTAATGCTAGACGCTAATGCTAGACGCTAATGCTAGCCGTTAATGCTAGCAGCTTATGCTAGCCGCCAATACTAGCTTCAAGAACATCTGTAGTTATTTTCGTTCACCACCAACTATATACGCTTGAACTACTTTTATTAAATTCAAAAATCCCTCCTTGAACGAGTGTTTTCAGGTCATTATATTGACATGCATTGTAAGTCGTAACATTACGTCAGCGGGGGGGGGGGGGGTCAGGGAGGGGGGGTCTGTTAAATCAACCTCAGGTACGCTCCGGGTTCGAGCCAACATTGGTGATTTATGAAGTGATTTATACGAGAGTTACTCAGTCGTGCTCCGCGCTCGAGCCCTGAGTGTGTTTCTGGTTAAGTGTGTCAGAACCGCAGAGGAGGGTTCTGGACGCGGAACATCCTCGGAGGAGAACCTCTGACCTCTGACCTCTGCAGAACCCTGTTTCCATGACAGGCAAACCATGTTCTTGCGCTCGTCATCATCACCATCATCTTCATCGTTGTCGTGTTTGTGTTTGTGTTTGTGTCCTCCTCCTGGTCACAAGCTGCTCGTGGGCAGGGACACACAATTTACACACAATTCACACACAATTCACACACAATTTGGCCACTAAGCTGAGGTAATTGTCGTCACCCAGCGCCTCCCTCAGGGGGCGACCCTCACTTCCCCAAACACAAACACATGCAGATACAAAATGCACATTAACACACAGTGTTGACACAGCTTCAGCAGGGACCCACACACACACACACACACTCACACAGTGCCTTCCTGATCCCTCATCCTATCGTTGGTCGCACACATCTACACACACAGTGCTCTTCAGTGAGATCAGAAGCCCGGCTCGGAGGCCCCACACCTGGGCATGTTTGTGGAGGAAGCCCTGGGCGGGCGGCGCTCCATGCGCCTGTCGACTGGCTCCACCAAGTCTGGCCAGCTGTGCTCCTGGCCGGCCTCGTGCTGTGGGGGCTGTGCAGCTGCGAGAGGCATGTTTCCCAAAAGAGGAGAAAAAAAAGGACAGAGCGAGGAGGAGGAGGAGGAGGAGGAGGAGGAGGAGGGAGAGAAGTAGGAAAAAAGGGTTATTTCGAGCTCATTACACATTCATCTCCCTCGGTATGAAGAAAACATGTTGGATGATCTGAAGACGAGGGTCGTCCATGTAAGAGCAGATGTTTGATGAGGTCATCAAGTGGAGACAGTGGAGTTTGTTTAAGATAAGATGGAGATGAAGATAAGGTGAGCCACATCTGTCAAAATATACCAGGAGTTCAGGAGCTTTGAGTGTAAATCAATAGTTTATAAATGTGGTCGTTAACACAGAAATATCATTGAGAAATGATCAGTTAACACACTATATTATTATTGGTTATAATAATAATATATAAACAATAATACAGTTTATTTAAAGTGTATTATTGTGACATGTTAATACAGAAATATCATTGAGAAATGATCAGTTAACACACTATATTATTATTGTTTATAATAATAATATATAAACAATAATACAGTTTATTTAAAGTGTATTATTGTGACACGTTAACACAAAAATATAATTGAGAAATGATCAGTTAACACACTATATTATTATTGGTTATAATAATAATATATAAACAATAATACAGTTTATTTAAAGTGTATTAATGTGACACGTTAATACAAAAATATCATTGAGAAATGATCAGTTAACACACTATATTATTATTGGTTATAATAATAATATATAAACAATAATACAGTTTATTTAAAGTGTATTATTGTGACATGTTAATACAAAAATATCATTGAGAAATGATCAGTTAACACATTATATTATTATTGGTTATAATAATAATATATAAACAATAATACAGTTTATTTAAAGTGTATTATTGTGACACGTTAACACAAAAATATCATTGAGAAATGATCAGTTAAAACACTATATTATTATTGTTTATAATAATAATATATAAACAATAATACCGTTTATTTAAAGTGTATTATTGTGACACGTTAACACAAAAATATCATTGAGAAATGATCAGTTAAAACACTATATTATTATTGTTTATAATAATAATATATAAACAATAATACAGTTTATTTAAAGTGTATTAATGTGGTCGTTAACACAAAAATATCATTGAGAAATGATCAGTTAAAACACTATATTATTATTGTTTATAATAATAATATATAAACAATAATACAGTTTATTTAAAGTGTATTATTGTGACACGTTAACACAAAAATATCATTGAGAAATGATCAGTTAAAACACTATATTATTATTGTTTATTCATCACTGTTTCAACTCCAACTTTCAAAGTTCATTTTTGCTCTTTTTATTTTAGTTGAAAAGATAATTGTTTTTAAATCTATAAATAAATATGTCTGAAGGCTCTCAGCTGCTTCTCTCGCAGCGACAAACTCATCTGTGTCTAAAATCATCTTTTCTTTCTCGACTCGCAAATTCCAAAAATCAGTTTCTCTTGTTATTGATGAATCATTTTCTTCATGGTCTCATTCAAAGGAAGGATTTAAACTAAACTACATATTAATCTAGTTGCAGTCTTTTATAAGTGAGATAAGTCAAATATTAAAAGTTAAATTACAACAGCTATTATTATTAGTCAATCATTTACAATCAAATCACACATTTAATGTCTAACATTTTTCTTACTAAACCCATTTATTTTTTGGGTCTGACTCGAGGGTTCCTTCAGTCCCAGTATATGGGAATTGAACCTGCAACCCCTGGTCCAGAAGGTCAGTGGACGCGAGTGTGTCCTCAGGAATCTAAAGTCCTTCCATTGACCTGAGTTTGATTTATTCTTGATCCAATAAACGTTCAAGATCATGTTTCCATCTTCGTGAAAATCCTTCCGAGCTCCGTGAGTGACATAAGGAGCGTTTGTCTTCTTAAGTCTTCTTAAGTCTTCTTAAGTCTCTTCTTAAGTCTCCTGAGGTCTCCTGAAGTCTTCTCTCCTGGACCTGATATCAGTCGCTCGTCTGGCAACATCTGAGCCGCAGCTGTTTGGACCGAGAGACGATTATTTGACCTACATATGAAAACTACCTGCAGAGATGTTGTTGTTGACGTGAAGCTCTGGAGCAAACAGGACCAGGACGGGGAATCTAACCGTCGACGGCTGAAGCTTCACGAGAAGAATCTCAGGGTCGTTGATGCTCAGAAGCTACAGTAGATCCTGTGACACACGACCATATAAGGGCTTCCACCACATGACCTTTAGACTTCGCTGTTTCACTTCTCGTCGCCGGATCTGTCAGGAGGACGAGTGACGGACGAGCTGTCACTCACCACGTGAGGAGGATCGCGTCAGAACCTGCCCTCGGAGCGTCTTCTCCAGAACTCTCGCTTTCCAACCGCCTCGGGAGATGTTAGATCATATCGTCCAGATGTTCCAGTGAAGATGGTCCAGGAGGAAAATGAAAAATCAATCAAATCAACATTGAAAAGTGACACGTTTGCTTCTCCTTGAGATCCTCGTCTGGTTTGATCTGATCCTGAGAAGAACTTTTAAAAAAATTAATTCACTTTTGACTATTTAAACTACGAACGCATTAGCAATGATTCAAACTAGAATTTTTATTTGACAAAGAAATCAATAATTCAGGTTTGTTTGGACAAATAAAAACATTGTTAAACCAGAAGAACATGTTAATTAGATTCTTTATTAGACCTGAAGACACAATTAATAATGTTTTTATTACTTATATTCTCATCATTTTCAACTTGTGACTTTCAAACACATTTTCTATGTTGTTAATTTTTCATGTTGATTGAAAACAGTAAAAGAAATAATAATATATAATATTTAATAAATAAAAAGTGATAATTTTTATTGATATTTTAATTTTAGAATAAAATAAAGTAAAATGAAACGAAATAGTTGAAGAAAAAAAAAAATTGTAATGCTATTAAATTACATTAAATATATATTAAATATTAATTAAATATACGGAAAACTCTATGTATTTTAATTCTAATTATTTTTACAAATAAAGATTAAATACTTTATGATGAGTTGTCAATTAAAGTGATTTTATTAGTAAAGTTATCTTAATATACAGATAATATCATTAATATTGAGCAACTTTCAAACATTTTACTTTTTGTTGATTTGATCCACATGTTGATTGATAAGGATTCACAAACATAAAGAAACATATAAAGAAGTGACAATCAGGAAATAAAAAATACTACAAAAAATGGTGCAAAACTTCTCTTTATTATTAATTTACTTCAAATATTGACCAAAAACAGATACTGATCTTTTTTTAAAATCTTTTTAAAGACTAGAGATAAGATTCTTGAAAAGGTGTTAATATCTTAATATACAGACATTATTTCACTAAAGTTAAGAACATTTTTAACAAAATATCTTGACTTTTTTCAGGTCAAACCAGTTGAGACTTTAACTCACGAGTCAATGATTGTTTTGGTTTCAAGGACGAGACGATGTTTTTCACTTCAGCCTCGTAAACGATCAATAATCGCGCGTCTGAAGGCGTCGCCAGACTTTTATCTGAGGGTTCCATCTCTGCATGCTTGAGATTCTAGACTCTGATAGGATCTGCTGGGTCGTATAAATCCTGCAGCTCCATCCTTCAGCCTCTGGTCTCGTCCAGGAGAAACGCCACCGTTTATCTCGTCGACTATTTATGACCACGTCGTTCAGAACCTCAAACGCTTCGACGTGGTCGTCAGGAGTCCACGTGTCTTCAAAGGAGACTCGTGAGGCTTGACTGTCTCTCAGCTCTCCACAGGCCTGACCTTCTCCTGGACCTCCAGCCCAGGTGACCGGACGGACGTCAGCACCATCCGGGGAACATCTGCTGGTGGAACATCTTCTCTGAAGGACTCCTTGACCCTCACACGGACACGGACCTGAGCAGGTATCCTCTGCTCAGGTCAGATGAACGAAGAGCAGGAAGAGACTTCTGTCTTGAGGAATCCAAACATTTAAACACATAAGGAGATCCCAGGGGTTGGTAGTTCGATTCCCTGAGGGGCCACATTATATTGTGGGCTGTTGAGAGCCAAACAAATGAATATAATGAGAAACATTCAAATCGATATATTCTGAAGGAAACTGACGAAGTAAACACTCACTGAACTATACGTTGATGTTGATCTTTATGCAGATGATGCTCTTCAAAAATTCACCAACTTCTGGAAGTTCTTTGAAGCGAGCAGGACGTATGGAAGCTGACGGTTTCACTTCAGTTAACTTCATTCATATGAACATGTTCAATACTCAAGTCCATCCCTCGGTCCCTCCAGATGATCCTAACTTCACACTTGACTCACAATGACCATGTTTATGAAACTACTGAAGGTTCCACTGGTGACTTCATTAATGTTTTTAATCGACAGTTTTCTTTAACTCTACCTTTGAGCAGGACTTTTCAAGTCCAAGTCAACCCCAAACTATTTTGAATAAATATTTTCAAGTAAGATACGAACATAGATGTTGATAAAAGACGCTTCTGACGAGAACATTTGTGCTTCAACTGTGTAGAAACAAACATCGAAGATAAAATCACTTTTGTGTGTGTCGACGATATTCTGAGAAATCAAAAATAAATATGAACATATAAGTGTTTAGACTCATGCTGTGTTTCAAATACTTCTCTTAGTGCACTGGTTAGTATCATCAGGATAGTGTACGTACTAACTAGTAACTAATCCTCCACAGATAGTATGTCTCAAACATACTTCTCTTAGTATACTAGAAGTTAGTATCATCAGGATAGTGTACGTACTAACTAGTAACTAATCCTCCACAGATAGTATGTCTCAAACATACTTCTCTTAGTATACTAGAAGTTAGTATCATCAGGATAGTGTACGTACTAACTAGTAACTAATCCTCCACAGATAGTATGTCTCAAACATACTTCTCTTAGTATACTAGAAGTTAGTATCATCAGGATAGTGTACGTACTAACTAGTAACTAATCCTCCACAGATAGTATGTCTCAAACATACTTCTCTTAGTATACTAGAAGTTAGTATCATCAGGATAGTGTACGTACTAACTAGTAACTAATCCTCCACAGATAGTATGTCTCAAACATACTTCTCTTAGTATACTAGAAGTTAGTATCATCAGGATAGTGTACGTACTAACTAGTAACTAATCCTCCACAGATAGTATGTCTCAAACATACTTCTCTTAGTATACTAGAAGTTAGTATCATCAGGATAGTGTACGTACTAACTAGTAACTAATCCTCCACAGATAGTATGTCTCAAACATACTTCTCTTAGTATACTAGAAGTTAGTATCATCAGGACAGTGTACGTACTAACTAGTAACTAATCCTCCACAGATAGTATGTCTCAAACATACTTCTCTTAGTATACTAGAAGTTAGTATCATCAGGACAGTGTACGTACTAACTAGTAACTAATCCTCCACAGATAGTATGTCTCAAACATACTTCTCTTAGTATACTAGAAGTTAGTATCATCAGGATAGTGTACATACTAACTAGTAACTAATCCTCCATAGATAGTTTGTCTCAAATCAAACTCTGCTGCTACACACTAACAGGAAATTAAGTGACAACTTCTTCTTCTACTACTATTCAAGGATGATTTCTAGCAGCTGTAGGAACACTAGCGACACCTGCTGGCAGCACGTTTGGTTTGGATCAAGAAATATGAGAAATATTGAGATATTTACGCCGGTATCAGCAGCGAAGACGTGTCGTCCTCGTACTGCTGCTGAAAATACACCTGTAAGTATATATATATATATTTAGTACAATCAAGTGTACATGGAGCACTACATTTCACATACTAAGAACTGAGACGCACTTATGCACTAAAAATACTAAGTTGAAGTACACAAGTATGTGATTTGAGACACAGCTATAGTTTCTTTATCCTACAAACGTCACTTTATTTATCAAACGCTGCCTGCTTTGAAGCTCCACTGATTTTTCCCAGAATCCTCGAGTGAGTGAAACGATGTAAGTTGTTAATTATGTAAATGACATGTGGTTCCTTTGACGTCTCAGTTTCAACCACCTCAACATCATCATCAGCACAAATCACTTCCATGGACGTGACGCGAGGACCTCTAGACACCGAGGCGTCCGAACCTAAACAGCGATGTCTCCACGTCCTCCTCCATGAGAGCCTCCTCCACGAGAGCCTCCTCCAGGAGAGCCTCCTCCTCGAGAGCCTCCTCCACGAGAGCCTCCTCCAGGAGAGCCTCCTCCTCGAGAGCCTCCTCCAGGAGAGCCTCCTCCACGAGAGCCTCCTCCACGAGAGCCTCCTCCATGAGAGCCTCCTCCACGAGAGCCTCCTCCTCGAGAGCCTCCTCCTCGAGAGCCTCCTCCTCGAGAGCCTCCTCCTCGAGAGCCTCCTCCTCGCTCCTCCATCTTCAGGCCGTTATTACTGTGTAGTAACTTAAAGCTGCGCCACCCACTCGCTCGCACATTCCTGCCGTCGCAGTCAGACGAGTGCGAGGCAAACACGGGTCCGACAGATGGTTCCGCCTGGCACTTCCTCCCGACATCTTCCAGCCAGACCCGAGATCAGATCATCTTCTCTTATCTTCTCCTATCTTCTCAGCGGTATGAGACCACAACAGTATCGAGACTAGTTTAAAAATATATTTTTCATTTTTGAATCAACATTTACAGCCTCGGTTCAAACCTTTTGATAGAAATTCAGACCTTTTGGTTTTTACTAAAAGATCACAGCTCAGGAAATATTCAAGACAAGTGGCGTCACAGGTGGGATGATGTTTGATTGACCTTCAACATGATTGCAATAACGATGACAAATAAAAAACAGATGGTTTACAAAATAAAAACTGTGCCAAAATATATTTTTATTTCATTTATTTTCTCTAGCTTACTGACAGTTTTCTTGCAGTATTTGTCACTTCCTGGGACACAGATGTTCAGTCACAGCTAGCATTATTGCTAGCATTAGCAACTTTAGATACAAAGACACAAATCGAGCGCCTGAAATGTAGAAACTTGTTTAGACATTTTTGAAAAAGGTTAACATTTTATAAACTTCAATAGGTTCAAGGATGATAAAATTGACACATTTTCTTTACACAGAAGGATAAAACGACACATGTCGACACAAAATCACAGGAAGAAACACAACAAACGAACCTTCGACAACAACTCTAAGAACTACTTACTAAATCCTCTGTTTGAATTCAGTAAAAGGTGTTGAAAATGTAACAACATTCTAGTTTCACTGGAAAACAAACAAACACATCGTTGTTCGACAGTTTTTACGACGCGTCTTCGGAGCAGATACCGACGTAAATGTTTGAGAAAACACTTGTTTTAGCACAAAACAACACAACAAAAGTAATAACACAATGAAACACAACTTAATAACTTGTTTCTATTGGAGAAAAGTGTTGAGTATCGATGATAGTGTTTCAACGACTGGTTACAATCAGAGTTAAAAAGTAGTAGAAGAAGAAACTGTCGAGTCATTTCCAAGTGTGTAGCAGCAGAGTTTGATTTGAGACAGTACTACACTGTTAGTGTGTAGCAGCAGAGTTTGATTTGAGACAGTACTACACTGTAAGTGTGTAGCAGCAGAGTTTGATTTGAGACAGTACTACACTGTAAGTGTGTAGCAGCAGAGTTTGATTTGAGACAGTACTACACTGTAAGTGTGTAGCAGCAGAGTTTGTTTTGAGACAGTACTACACTGTAAGTGTGTAGTAGTTTGATTTGAGACAGAACTACACTGTAAGTGTGTAGTAGTTTGATTTGAGACAGTACTACACTGTAAGTGTGTAGCAGCAGAGTTTGATTTGAGACAGTACTACACTGTAAGTGTGTAGCAGCAGAGTTTGATTTGAGACAGTACTACACTGTAAGTGTGTAGTAGTTTGATTTGAGACAGAACTACACTGTAAGTGTGTAGTAGTTTGATTTGAGACAGTACTACACTGTAAGTGTGTAGCAGCAGAGTTTGATTTGAGACAGTACTACACTGTAAGTGTGTAGTAGTTTGATTTGAGACAGAACTACACTGTAAGTGTGTAGTAGTTTGATTTGAGACAGTACTACACTGTAAGTATGTAGTAGTTTGATTTGAGACAGTACTACACTGTAAGTGTGAAGTAGTTTGATTTGAGACAGTACTACACTGTAAGTGTGTAGTAGTTTGATTTGAGACAGTACTACACTGTAAGTGTGTAGTAGTTTGATTTGAGACAGTACTACACTGTCACACACTTGAACAACTAGTAAGTATCTCACTGTCTTACAGTGTACTTTAAACCAGTGCGATCAGAGACTCAGCACAAGTCTTTGTCAATACACTCCCTCACCAAGTACTACAGTAGCTTCAGGACCAGAATGGCATCAAATCTGACATAAAATAGACTGAGATTGACCTGTCAATCACCTGAAGTGAGTCGTCTCTCACACTTCAGCCATTTATGTTGTTCCTGGACTGATGTGTGTGTTTTTAGTCGCAGTTTGTCAACAGTTTACTCTCGTTCACACACCTGTGAGTGTGGTGCGTTCAATACTGTAGGACAAATGAATGACCTTTACGAACACCAAACAAACTAAAAAAGTGTTTTTTTACAGACTCAAGTCATGGAATATATATATATATATATATATATATATGTCTTTAGATTGTGAAACGGTTGTTGAACTTTTGTCGTTCAACTCGATCGGCGACCGCGTCAAAGTGTTTCCACGAGGTTTGAACTTTGAGTCGAACCCGCGAGTCAGCAGAGCGACGGGAAAAGTGCTCGGAGGGGAAAGAAGATCCCGAGAGACCAGAACACAGAGAAACCTGACAAAGAGGATCATCTGCACAGCTGTCGGCGCAGCAGGAAGTCGACCAGAGAGTCAGCGTCCACACAGAAACAGGACAGGAAGTCGGACAAAAAGAAGGGGAAGTGAGGACCCGCTCCAGGAAGTGGATTTTTGCAACTTCGGCTCCATGAAGTCTGGACCCTGATGGGGGAGGGAGGGGGGAGGAGGAGGGAGGAGGCCCAGCTGAACACCAGTGTGTGAGGGAAGAGAGGGAAAGACCCGAGGGGGGGCTCAGGGCGTAGTGAAGCCCGTGACATCTGTCTGCGTCCTGCCAGATGTGTGTCATTTACTGAGCGCCCATAAAACCCGGTCTGGCACCAGGGAGCGATGGGCCCGATGCCGCGGCGCCGCTCCGACGACACCCCCGGCCGCCGCTCGCTCGCAGAACGACAAACAAGCTGGTGAGCGGCACATTCCTGCGCCAGAGAGCAGAGACTTCACAAAGCATCCGTCACACAATAGTGCAATTGAAGCGTATCAGAGCAAACAGAGGACAAACAGATTAGTGACGAACCCCCGCGTCACGCACACCTGTGTCGCCACATTCAGCTCCAGGTTTGCATGTAAAAGAAACGTGTCGACGTGTGAGGAGGTGCTAACTCCTCTGCACCTGTCCTGCTCATCTGCATGCAGAGGGTTGGGGGTTGAAGTCCAGGAGGACGTCAGAGGTGATAATGGGATAAAAAGGGGTAATTGGGGGGTATTTAGTCCTGGATCAGGCCCGAGGGAGAGCTTCGGAATCTCTCCTTGGAAAGTTCACACGCTTTTTAACTCTGCAGTTAAACTGTTGTTGCTCTTCATGAACTCCTTGAAGCTCCACGTCTGCTCGTGGTTTGACTTGAAGGAGGAACATCCAGAGCTTCACTGACTCTTTGGTGCCTTTTCTTCTCACTTGTGATCTTTAACACGTGCTACGATCATCCTTTCATTGATGCTTTCAAACATATTTATATATACAATATATATACTGAATATTGTGACACAGTAACTCGTGCTATCATGTGACCTCCGTGACCTTTTAAGTTAAGATAAGACCTGCAAAACCTCTCAACTGAAATAGTCGACTGTTTGTTTTTGAGATATTCCCAGGAGATTAAATACCATCATTAACACACATCCTTCACTCTCAAAATAAATATAGCACGTTTTTTCAAGCACTTTTAGAGAATTTATAGGTTTTAAAATACAACGTATTTTTACTAGTTCTGACTGAGTTTAATGGACTCTTATATATTTATATTTTCAACATATGACCCACTGTGTTTGCTTTCATAGAGAAGTAAATCCTTTATTGTATAAATAAAGTAAATACATATATTGATGCATCAGTTTTCAAAAACTGTTTTGTCAACATTTTATTCCAGCAAATATAATAATAATGTTTTTAGAAGCAAAAAAAATAATGAAGAAGCAAAATGATTCTGTAAAAAAGTGTCGTTCCTTGTTGGTTTAAGTGTAATTATTGTCAGAAAACGAAGGTTTTATTGTCGTCATCATCTTGACGTGAGCAGCAGTTGCACGTGTGAAGGAATGTTTATCAGAAAAAGGATATTTTTTTTCCACAGATAAGTTCAGCGTCAGTTCAGCGAGAGACTTTGAAGGAGATGAATCTGAAAAATAACAGCTGGAGTTCCACAAACTTTGGATAAGTGTCTCCGTCTGACCCGCGAGAATCTCTCTGCCCTGCAGTTTGTCCTTTACCTCCACTCGTCCTCTGATAAATGACGCCACCGAGCTCCGTGTGTTCTGACGCCGCTATCCAAGGCTATCAGGCTCTTCTGGGCGTATCAGTCAAGGTCAGGACGAGGTTCATCCAAATATCTGCGGCGTCAAGATTGCCGCTCAGATGGAACTCTGGCACGCCGGAGTCAGCGCCGGACGCTCAGTCAAAACATTCGCTCGGATTCTTCCAACAGACATAATTCAGAGGTTTGAGAGCGAAGAGCCGATAATATTCAAAACTCTATATTTGGTCGTCGACGTGCTTCATTTTTTCATCTGTGGTTTCAATCTCACTTTCAGAAGAAGCCTGTGATCACCTTCACGTTCCAGGCCTTTCTTTGGCTGCATAAAGAGGGAGAAGGCATTAGTCCACTAGAAAAGCCCAGCTTTGGCTGCTTAAAGAAAGCAGAGGTTTAGCTCTTTCACTTCCACAGCTTTGTTATGCTAACGTCCAGCTCCGGAGAAGAGGGAACCATTAGCATCTGAAGAAGAGCCAACATCTGAGGGAAACATGTCTTTAAGGCCCCGAAGAAAGGAATTCATGCTGTCTTTCCCTCTCATTTTCTCATTCCCGCTCACTTGTTGCTCTCATTGCGCCCCGTAACACAGTCCATTCTCCCTCGTCCAGAAAGAAGAGAATCATATTGAAATGAAGGATGTGATCAACTTGTTGACTCACCTGGAGACTGAACCCAATCTTTACTTATGGGGAGTTGAACTCATCGTGCAAGAGGATTATTATTATTATTATTATTTACATTTAATTAACCAGGAAGTTTTATTTTGATATGTCAATCTTTGAGACTCAATCTTTACCTTTTCCTTGGATGTGAGTTTGATGAAAGATGAAAGAGAAGTTGATCTTAGGTCTTCATAGGTCACAACAATATCAACATGAACGTGAATCCACTCCTCGTTGAGTTGGAAACTTCACACAATTACACGCCTTATGATGCACATGTGTTGAGGTCAAAGGAATATGTTCCACTTGTATCCACAGAGCGTTCTGGAAACTTGCTGTTAATATTATTCATTCATTATTTATTTTATATGGAACTTAACCTAATGTAACTTGTTTCATTGCATTTTATTTCATTTATATTTATCTTTTTTCTGTAATGTTATTAACATAAAAAAAACAACCTGTGTTGTGTTGAAAATACTGACAATAAAAGTGTTTTTCATTATTAACTTCACATCAAGTGTGAAACAACTGTAAGATTTCTAGATATATGAAGGTTCGAATAAAGAAGTATTTATTTATTTATTTAAGAAAAGCTTGATAAACTGGATAGATTCACGCTTCAACAATTTGTCGAGTGTCTTGAATGACACACATATTTTTAAACTATTTTGATCTTTATCTGACACAACACATTGTGTCCATAGACTTTCCTTTGCTAACACATCTTTATTCTGACACTCGTCATAAAGACTTCATGAATCTATTTATGCTACTATTTCTCTGCTACAATGCTAGTTAAGCTAATCGTAAGCAACTACCTCTACTTTTAAAAAACCTGCATAGCTTCTGACAGCGTGTACACGACTGTCTATTTACTTTATAGACAATTAAAATCCAAACGAGGACATTATTATTTTTGTTCTTGGTAGCGTTTTTATGTTTGCGATGCTAGTTACTAGCAACCAACTGTTTTCTCTCAACAAAGACAGCAATGTTTGCTGCAAACTGACACGATTTTGTCTTATTATCCTTGAAAATGTTTTAAATGTGTGTCTAAGTCTTTAAAAAACAAAAACATACCTTCTATTTTTTTTCACTATGATAGTGATGCTTACTTTTTTTTATTCTCTCAATGAAAGCTGTAGCGCTGCAACGTTTGTGATGCTAACTGTTAGCAAACATCCACTCGAGTTGTTGTTTGGATGAAACTGTTTCTTTTCTACAATGTAAAGATCATTTATTGTTGTACTTTAAATGTCTCACACAAAAGTGTTTTGAGTAAAGTTTCAGAACGTATTAGCTCAACAAAAATAAGCAGCAGAAACTGTGAATACAGAGGTTTTTAAAGAGTATTCCTGAGAAGTCAGGAAAAGATAATAACATTTGTCGTGACATGTGGTCAAGTGTGCGACAAAAGAGGTGAAAACGGACGCACAAAGTTCACCTTCGCAGTGAGATATTGTTGCAGAAACTGGACTCATAAATATATGATGATATCAGTCGCCGAACACGCCGGTGGATGAATTGTTCTGTCGCGGCGACGCTCGCTGTAAACAGAGAGTCCTGAACTTTGGCAGCGTTTCCTCGAAGCTGCAGCCGGTCGAGGCTCAGCTGCAGCACGAAGCATGAAGCATGAAGCATGAAGCATGAATCAGGCGCACGTCACCCGGCTGGACGCCGACCCTCACACACACCACCGTCACATGCAACGTTGACACTTTGAACCCATGGTTCGGAACCAGCTTCAGATACGATCGACTGTCAAAGAGCTTCTGCACTTTAAAGATGTTGAATAGTTTCAAAGATTTGATTCATTTGTATCCGTGCATCTTCTCGTTGACCAGGTCATGGTCGTCCAAGAGCGAGTCAACTGGACTGACTGGAGATCTCAGAAGACGCTTCACGTTTCACCCAGAAAACCTTCTTCAGTCGCACTTTAAAGATTTCTTCTGGTTTTAAAGATATTGTCCACGTGTGGCGTCTCGTCTCGATGCTGAGTCAGCAGTTGTGAAAGCTGTCGGATCAGCTGACTCCAGCTCAGTGAGGAAGTCGTGGAGGAGGGAGAACATCTGACTCACGAGAGAGAGAGAGAGAGAGAGAGAGAGAGAGGGCGAGTCGGTCGATACGAGAGGAAGAAAAAAAAACAGGAATTTCCAAAGTACTCGCTCACAAGATGTTTCAAAATCCTATTGCGCACTTTCACAGCTGCAGCTGATTCCACCTTGAGAAAGAACATGAATCACCAGTCGTTTCTGAGAAGTCACCTTCTGCTCACACACACACACACACACACACGCACACACACACACATTCCTCGCTTGTTTTCCCAGACTCACCTTCTTCATCACAGGTGCACATAGTAAAGTAGATCTATTTCTTGAGCAATCACAATGAACAATGTCGGCGCCATCTCTCTTTTTTTTTCATCCTATGAGCTCATGTTTAACACACACTTCCTGCTCCTCACTATAGTGCAGGTGTGTGTGTGTGTGTGTGTGTGTGTGTGTGTGTGTGTGTGCTGCAGCTGGAGCAGCATTCCAGCTCTGTTGTTAAGTGACATCTCCTTTGCAGAAGTGTCCTCACTCAGGAAGCTCGGGTGACTCATGGACGTCGACTTCAGTGAATATAAACATGAGTGAAGAAGGTTTGAACTCAGGTTTTAAACTCAATAATAGAGAAACAAGCATCTGGTTCGATCCAAGGAAGCATCGAAGAAGAATAAAAACTGGATTATGTTTTATTTATAAATTATATTTGTCATCCTCCTTCTTTCTGGTCTAGGCCCTCGAGTGCCGCTCGCATCAGTCACGGTGTGTAATGTTCACCAACATCTCACAAATCACTACATCATCAGCAAACATCATCATCCTCCAGGGAGGCTTCGTTCTGTCCATCGCCCTGAAGAAAACCCAGAGAACTGTTGATGTAACTCTTGGAATTGTGACAGATTTTTTAAAAGGCGTGACTTTGATTTGTTAGCTTTGAAAGAGTGAAGAGCCAGTAGCATTATTAGCATTATTAGCATGCTAGCATGTGGCTAATGAACTTCTGTAGTAGTAGTAGTAGTAGTAGTAGTAGTAGTAGTAGTAGTAGTAGTAGTAGTACGAGTCAGTGTCTGCAAAACTGCAGGTCAAGGATGCTGCAGCTGCATTGAGTTGCTTTGTTTACTCCGGACACTCCGGTTTCCTCCCACAGTCCAAATACATTCGGAGGTTGATTGAGAACTTGGTGAAGTTTTCTGTAGGTATGAGTGTGTGTGTGAATGGTTGTGTGTCGTCTTTGTGTGTCCTGAGACAGACTGCATTCTGCAGTTGTGAGTAGAAATGGTTGTTGCCACTTGTGAGGAGTGTCCCCTGCCTCTCTCCCCGAGTAGCTGGGATACAGATAAAGAACTAAGCAGTTGAGAATGAATGAATTATGAGCTTTATGAAGATAAACAAGTTTCTCTAAGAACCGACAACAGAAGCCAAAGTTCCACAGAAGTCTGGTGTGTAGTAAACAATGAGGACAAACAATGATGTCCTAAGAATAGACGAACAAAACAAAACCAGATCTGCTTTTTAATGTTGCCAACTCAGATCAACGCTGGTCGTGAACACTTCAGTCCGGGGTAATAACTGGGTAATAACTGGGTAATAACAGGGTAATAACTCAGGATGAGCGACAAGTGCGTTATTAGACTTCGTTCTATTGCTTCTGGTTTAGAGAAGAACTCAGAGTTCTCGTATGTTGATGTCTCTAAGTGTGCGTATAATGAATAATAATGAGTCCAGATAGAGTTCCTGGATCACAGAGGCTCGACCCTCAGGTGTCGCCGGTGAAGCCTCGTCTCGCGTCGATATCTGTCACTGATCCTGACGCGGCACTGACAGCTTCATGTGTCTTTAATGCTAATTGAACTGGATCCGCCCGGAGATAGGCGGGCGCTGACGTCCTGTAGTGCCACAGTGTTGTCGAGGGTCCCTAAGGACCGTCCAGTTCTCCTCTGTGTGGTCCCCCCCCCCCCCCGCCAAGGAGAAGGGTAAGTCTTGGGGGGCGTCGAGTCTCAGCCTCCCTCTTCTTCTTGTCCTTCTTTGATATCACGAGTGCTGGAATGGAGGAGACGCGGTGGACGGCGGGGGCTCCCGGGTGTTCCTCCCTAGTTGCCAAGTGAACGCCATATGGGCAGCTTCGCTGGTGTTACTGGGGGCCCAGTGCAGTTCCCAGAATTCACATGATAATGAAGCCCGGGGCCATTCAGAGTGCCGGCCTAAAGCTGGGCCCAAGAGCTTTTGATAGCCCCCAGCAGCCTGTAGGCCGGCCCACCCTGGACCCGTCCAGCTTTCCTGCCAGGCCAGAACCACCTGTTTGATTTTCCCAGGGCCCCTGTCGCAGCGAAGAGTCGCTGGAAAGGAGGGAAGCGGGAGGGGCCCCGAAGGAATGTCTCTTATTTTGTCACAGACTTCCCATCTACTTCCTCTTTATAATCCCAGCAGCCTCGTGCACACACACACACACACACACACACACACACACACACACACACACACACACACACACACACACACACACACACACTCTCAAGTATATAACCTAGATGCCTACACACACACACATGTGCTGACCCACACACACACACACACACACACACACACACACACACACACACACACACACACACACACACACACACACACACACACACACACACACACACAGGCTGGTTTCGCTTTTGTTGAACTGCCTGAAACAATTGCAGGGAGAAGAATGAGTGTAAAGTAGGGCACCTTCTGCTGCCTGGAAGGTTCACACAAACTGATTCCTGGAAATGGGCCCTCGGTGTGAAGCAGGCCACTCGTCTTGAGCGTTCGTCCAGGATCTCGACGTGGGAACTTGGTGAGCCGGGGAGGGTCCCGGAGGGGGCGAGGGATGCAGGGGCAACTCACTATCAAAGAGGGTGAATTAGTGTCACTCGTGGAGGGCGGGGGGGCGATGGATGTTTGCGAGGAGGGCACATTCCTGCTCATGAGAAAAGATGAGCAGGAAAGACTCCCAGACGCTCGGGACAGATGGTCTACTGTAAACTCACAACATCCAAATGTCCTCTGAGGTTTCAAACTGACAAATGATCTCAGCTCACTTTGAATAGAACCAGTTTCCTCGTCTGGTGAGCGTCTGTGGCGGAACGTTTCCTGTTGTGAAACCATGCGCCGAGAAAGAAAAACACATGCCGGGAGCACAGGTGTGCAGGTGTGGTGTGTGTGTGTGCAGGTGTGTGTGTGTGTGTGTGTGCTCGGCTGACACCGCCAGTTCCCAGTGTGAAGGCGGGGCGGCTACAGTTTAACCTGAAATGCTGCTTCGCTGGGGGCTAAACACCTGCGCTCGCAGCAGAGAATGGGGCGAGGAGGGCGTCGGGTCGTCGAGGAGCTCCAGTTCACCTCGGACTCGCCCGACAGCGTCTCCCGTTACCGTCCTCGCCTACTTCCCGACACCTGAATCTGGGTCGGCCTCGCATCGACGACACGGGAACGCCATTGACGCGGGCGAGAACCGACACCTGTCGCACCTGCGCCGTCCTCCATGATTCCCACAGCGAGAGCATCGACTTCCTCTTGTTGTCACGACCTCTCTGCGGCGCCGACCAATGGAACGGGAGGACGAGCGAGGAGGGAAACCGGAGCTCAGATCAGGGCTGAGTCACTGGAGGCTTCTGAGGTGGGACTCGAGTGTCAAGAGCTGCAGGGAAAGAAAACAAAAACTCCCCAAAGGCCCAAATAAGTTGATTATAAGCGCTTCACAATCACAACAAAAGTGGCACCAATCTGTTCACTGTCAATGGCGGCTCTCATTTATCAGGCCCATCCAAGAGGCTGGTTCTCAGGCGACCCGCACAAAGCCCAGTGACAAACAGGAGGGCTCTCCTTTTAGCCCTTCCTGCCACCGGGAAGCCCATCTGAAGTATTAATCTTTGGGTGGAAGAGGAGAGGAGAGGGCTCAGCCTGGCCCAGCCATTGTCCCCAGGCCTGGGCCCTGTGAATGGGGCTTTGTCAGGCCCACAGCTGCCACTGTCCACGCACCAGCGCTGGGCTTTGGCTCCCATGTCCCCTGGCCCTGCTGACTGGACGCCTCTGTGCAGCTGTGGGATGAAGAGCGAGGTCAGGTGACGGACTATTCGTCTCCCTCGCTCTCACACAAATAGACAACATGGCTTCACAAAGGTCCCACTTATCATTTCAAAGTCATTCCTTCAGTTGCCATGGAAGCTCCGGACCCGCCAAAACACTCGGACTCAGGAGGAACTTCCGAGGAATTGTTGCCGTACATCATGGGATATAGAATCATTGAGTGACAAAGAGACTAGAACAAAAATTACAAAATGACAATATTTGATCCAGAACCTCTTTTTTTTTTGTGAACTGTTGGGTGCTCCTGCTGTTGCAGTGCATTATGGGATTTCCAGTGGTAGCGTAAGTGTCAATAACCGTCAGTTTAGTAACAATAAATACATTAAATATGTCTCAAATAATTATAATTATACACAACAACACAAAGTTCTTATAGTTGTCTGAACAAAAATGTCAACTTTACGACCAAAAAGAGTTTTTAATAACCATGACGTCATAGTTTCGACTCTTTTATTTGTAAATTGAATCAACGAAACAAACCGTATTTGATCAGCAACAGTTTTAGAAGCTTCAGCGGTTGCATTGCATTATGGGATTTGCAGTAAGAGTGCTGGTGTCCATAAGCAGCAGTTCAATCATCAAAATAAAATTGTGTTATTTTAAGTAAAGTTAAGCTAAGTTAAGTTAAATCAAGTAAAGTAAAGTAAAGTAAAGTAAAGTAAAGTAAAGTAAAGTAAAGTTTAGCTTAGCTAAGCTTAGCTAAGCTTAGCTTAGCTTAGCTTAGCTTAGCTAAGCTAAATTAAGTTAAATTAAGCTAAATTAAGCTAAACTAAGCTAAGTTAAGTTAAGTTAAGTTAAGTTAAATTGAGCTGAGCTGAGCTAAGCTAAGCTAAGTTAAGTTAAGTTAAGTTAAGAGTAAATTGAAATCAGGTTTTGAAGGAATCGTTTCTCACCTGTATGGCCTCAAACTGCTGCTCATTCAAAACCTGCAAAAAAATTCCAAGAAACTGTTGATAAAATATGTTTTTATTCTTGCTTCAAAGGTTGTTGAACACGATGCTAAGCTAACTAACACTTCCTCGAGCACCAGGACGACGTCGGTTTGAATCCCAAACAAACACTTTCTAAGGTGTTTAGGATGAAGAGAAGTTTGCTTCAGATCCACGTCTGGACAGATGTTGACGTGACTCTGGTCACATGACGACCACAGGAATGATTGACAGTTTCCAGTGAGTGTTTGTTTGCAGCAGGGGGCAACTGTCCAGCAGGACCCAGGCCGGGCCCCTATAGGAACGCTGTGGCTCCCAGCTGGGAACAGCTGGTCTCCCTTTCTGACCACCAGTGGACCCGGACCCCGCTGGAGGTCCCCGGCCCCGAGATGTTCTTATAGGATGTGACAATCGCAGCATTCACACGTAGCCGCGGCGCTTCTGGACGAGGCCTCATTAGGCCACATTTACAGTTTCTATGGAGGTGCAGCCATTGTCCCAGACCCGGGACAATGAGGGCCACAATCAGGTTGTGTTGTCAGTTTCACCGAGGCCCCGGCACCGTGTGATGTCAGAGGCAAACTGAAACCAGGAGGGGCCACATACTGTCTGAAGAAGCCGGGGGGGGGGGCAGAGAACGGAAGAGGGACTCGGGCGTTATTAGATTTGCAACAAGCCGTAACACTGTCACCCATTGTGTGGCCCTCCACCCTTGCCCTCCCCCGAGCCCCTGACCGTAGAGAACTGCCCTCCGTCACTCCCCCCTCCGACCCCCCCACCCCCAACTGAAGCTCTTTCTCCAGGCAATTGCCACTGGAGTGGAAAGTATTCCTGAGCACAATGTCTTTGCTCTCAATGGTGCTTTAGCCACCAGTGCGCTGTCACCAGCAGATGGGGAGCTAATTAGAAGCCATTAAAGGGCTTTGATAGTGTGTGTGGGAACCAGGCGCAGGGAGATGGACGCACGGGCGCGAACAGAGGCCACTCACTGCACATAGCAATGCAGGGCGGGGGGGCAGTTGCCCGGAGCATCTCTGGTCCAGGAGGTTCGACACCTGTGTGGAGCTGAAGTCGCCTCCAGGACAGATGCTCCGTCAAAATAAAGTTGTTTCTAATAAAAATAATCTCAATTATCTTTCAATAACATTTACGGTTTCTGGGCAAAAAAAGTAAACGATTATGTTATTAGAGAAATATTTCTGTATTTGGGTGAAACTCTTGCTCTTCATGTTTTAATCCCAAAAAGTTGATTAAAAAGTGCCAAAAAAAAGTTTTGAAGTTGAAATGTTTTGGTTTTGTTTTGAAAATCAACTTTTAGGGTTGAAGCAACTTTTTTCCCAATTTAATAATACATTTAAAAAACTCCATAACCCTGAGTGTCCAGTGACTCCTGACTTCAGACAGTAAGGAAATGAGCGACAGAAAATCAACGATTGAATGAAAAACTTTTTTAGTTAAAGAAACTTTTTTATGTTCAACCGACTTAGATTTTTATTGAAGCAACATTTTTTATTTAAGCAACTTTTTTTTTCATTGAAGCAACTTTTTTCCTTGAAGCGTCCAAAACTCTTGAAAACCATCTCGACACCTGCGGAGCTTCTGTGACGCTCAGTGTTTCTCAGCGACGGTTGTTGCGCCGCCGGACTCACAAACAACACAACGGCGACACAACGGCGACACGACAGCGACACAACAGCGACACAACAGCGACACAACAGCGACACAACAGCGACACAACAGTGACACAACAGCAACACAACAGCGACACAACAGCGACACAACAGCAACACAACAGTGACACAACAGCAACACAACAGCAACACAACAGCAACACAACAACACAACAGCAACACAACAGCAACACAACACAACACGACACAACAGTGACACAACAGCAACACAACAACACAACAGCAACACAACAGCAACACAACACGACACAACAGTGACACAACAGCAACACAACACAACACGACACAACAGTGACACAACAGCAACACAACAACACAACAGCAACACAACAGCAACACAACACGACACAACAGTGACACAACAGCAACACAACACGACACAACAACAGGGCTCCGGCCAGTCTGGTGACGAAGCCTCCGCAGGCCTGGACTCCCACAGGAAGTGAGTCGCGACCACGACACTCATTACAGAGGCTCAGGCGAGGGAGTCTCCGGCCACAGAGGGCCCAGTTCAGGCCGAGACATGCGCGACCCACAGAACCTCTGACAGAACCTTTTATTTCAGTTTCCACATCACACACACACACACACACACACTAGCCTCCCCACACACCTGCGCACAGGTGTGATCACTATCAAGAAAACAGGACGAGCCGGACGAGGAAGTGAAACTAATCCCACAGCTGTGACCACCTCGTGGCTTTGATAATCAAATTCCTGCTCAAGAGTTTCTTCTTGACTTTCATGCAAGTTTCTGGTTGTCAATGAAACGAGCGGCGAGAGCGACGAAGAATGTCGGCCAGAATTCCTGAACCCGAGGCGTCTTCCTGGTGAGAAGCTCAGGACGCGGGAGGTGAAGCTCATGTCACTTAAAATCAGGAGCTAATATGTTTCACTCTTGCTTCTCCTCCCTTGATGTGCTGTAAACAGTGGGCCGAGCCCAGCTGTGTGGAGTTATTGTTGGTGTCAGTAGGAAGTGCTGATAGCTTTTGCAGCTGAACAAAAGCTGGATGAGGGGAGAGGAGGGGAGAGGAGGGGGAGCTCCAGACACTGTGGCTCCAGCCTAGATTCTCTCCCACAATCCCTGCATCGACTCCCATTGTTCTGCCCCCCCGCTCCTCCCTCCCGTCAGCTGCGACCTGGGACAGAAAAAAGAAAGTTTTCGGAGGAGAAAAAGTTTTTACAGGCTCAGCCACAGCGAGAAGAAACGGTCGCGGCGGTCGTTAAAGGTTTGTTGCGAGTGAAGGAATAAAAGACGACGACATCTGGGGATGAAACGGCAGCTTGTTAAAGTTTTCGGGGTTTTGTTGGGAATAAACATTTGACTCTTTTTTGTTGTTTTTCTTTGAAAAGTGACTTCAGTGCAAATATTTAGATGCTTCGACTGGTTTCAACATTCATTCCATTCAATTTGTCAAATAATTATATATATTTTTTTACAGAATTATCACATTTTAACACTTTTTCAACGTAAAAACTGAAAATACGACCAAACTATTTTTATTGAATGTTTTCAAGTCCATTTAAAAAACAATAAAACTAAAGATTAGTAAACTGTTGCTTTTGTTTTCACTAGAATTCATCATTAAATATGAAGTGTTTGTGTGCGCAGGCGTTGGGGGGGTGACTCACAGACTGTGGTTGATTCACTAAGCTTGGTTGTTCATTCTAAGATGTTTGTGTTGTTGTGGTGATCCTGACAACACAAAGTCGACACAACACAGCAGACTTTTCGTGGTGAGTCGCAGAGAGTCACGAACAAAACAAGCATTAGGTAAATATTAGATATAAATCAAAAGGTATAAATCATAAGATATACATTATAATATATTGATATTTTCCACTCAGTGTAGAAACACTCGTCAAACATAAAGAATCCACATCGTCGTCCAGTTCAACACAAACACTGAAGAACTTTTAATGAGTTAAACTGTTGATAAAGTTCAAGAAGGTTTGTTTTTCTTTCGATTCATAATCTCTGGTTGTTTGAACAGTTTCATCTCATCTCGTATGTTTTTGATTCTGATTCGATTCCGATGACGACGGACAAGATTGAGCCTCGATTCTGATCCGACGTCATGGATCAACAAAACATCGACGTCATGGATCAACAAAACATCGACGTCAGAGACGGACACGAAGTTCTACTTTGATAAATGTACACAATAGTTGAGATAAATATCCTCATAACAAAGAATGTTCAGTTAATGTTTTAAGTGTAAACAACAGTTGACCTCAGACTGACCTTCAGATTTTAAAAAAATGAAATAAAGAGGTTTTGAAAAGTCATATTTTTTGAGTAAACTTTACTGAAATTACAAATATTACTGACTTACTTGTCCAGAGTCACAGTTACATGAGAGAAAATACCATCATTATTTCAAAACACCTTTCAGACAATAATAATCAATACATGACTATCAATGTTTTCTGTTATAACATCTATTATTGTCATAAAGCTCTGCAGTGTGTGTGAGTGGCTGTAAAAAGCTCTACCGAATTTCCCCTCGCGGGACTAATAAGGGATTTCTACTTTTTTGAGTTTATATTTCATGAAGGTGTTCAATCGTCGTGTGATGGAATGCTGTAGAGAAAACAATTATCAACTATAATCAAACTATTTTTAACTATAATCAAACTATTTTTAACTATAATCAAACTATTTTAAACTTTAATCAAACTATTTTAAACTTTAATCAAACTGGTTTCAACTATAATCCAACAATTTTCAACTATAATCAAACAATTTTCAACTATAATCAAACAATTTTCAACTATAATCAAACTATTTTCAACTATAATCAAACTATTTTTAACTATAATCAAATAATTTTCAACTATAATCAAACAATTTTCAACTATAATCAAACAATTTTCAACTATAATCAAACAATTTTAAACTATAATCAAACAATTTTCAACTATAATCAAACTATTTTCAACTATAATCAAACAATTTAAACTATAATCAAACAATTTTCAACTATAATCAAACTATTTTCAACTATAATCAAACTATTTTCAACTATAATCAAACAATTTTCAACTATAATCAAACAATTTTAAACTATAATCAAACTATTTTCAAATATAATCAAACTATTTTCAAATATAATCAAACTATTTTTAACTATAATCAAACAATTTTCAACTATAATCAAACTATTTAAACTTTAATCAAACTATTTTAAAATGTAATCAAACAATTTTCAACTTTAATCAAACTATTTAAACTTTAATCAAACTATTTTAAAATGTAATCAAACAATTTTCAACTTTAATCAAACTATTTAAACTTTAATCAAACAATTTTTTAACTATAATCAAACTATTTAAACTTTAATCAAACTATTTTCAACTATAATCAAACTATTTAAACTTTAATCAAACTATTTAAACTATAATCAAACTATTTAAACTTTAATCAAACTATTTTCAACTATAATCAAACTATTTTCAACTTTAATCAAACAATTTAAACTTTAATCAAACAATTTTTTAACTATAATCAAACTATTTAAACTTTAATCAAACAATTTTTTAACTATAATCAAACAATTTTCAACTTTAATCAAACTATTTAACTTTAATCAAACTATTTTAAAATGTAATCAAACTATTTTTAACTTTAATTAAACTATTTTTAACTTTAATTCAACTATTTTTTAACTTTAATTCAACTATTTTTTAACTTTAATTAAACTATTTTTAACTATAATTAAACTATTTTTTAACTTTAATTAAACTATTTTAAACTTTAATCAAACTGTTTTAAACTATAATCAAACTATTTTTAACTTTAATTAAACTATTTTTAACTTTAATTAAGCTATTTTTTAACTTTAATTAAACTATTTTTAACTATAATTAAACTATTTTTTAACTTTAATTAAACTATTTTTAACTTTAATTAAACTATTTTTTAACTTTAATTAAACTATTTTTAACTTTAATTAAACTATTTTTTAACTTTAATTAAACTATTTTTAACTATAATCAAACATTTTTAAACATTTTTCAACTTTAATCAAACAATTATCTTTATTTACAAATAAAGTCGAGGTTTTATGCCGTTTTAATTATCAAAACTTTATTTACAAAAAGATAATTAATAAAAACCTTTCAGACAGTAATAATCAACACAGGAATCTATTATTGCGTCATAAAGCTCTGCAAATATTTCTACTTTTTAAACTTTATTTACAAATAACAGTAGAAAAACGTATTAAAAAAGTGTTAAAAACGTGTTTAAAAGTGTTTAAAAGTGTTTAAAAGTGTTTAAAAGTGTGTAAAAGTGTGTAAAAGTGTGTAAAAGTGTGCATACGTCAGTAACATGTGATGGAATGTTGCAGAAACGCTCGCTGAGGCGCAGGTGCGGGTTAATCTCGTCCTGCTGAGGTGATAAATGCACAAAAGCTGGAGGTGGTTTGTTCTCAGGATCTGCAGGTGAATGGAGGAGTTCTCTTGTTTGACGTCTCCATGGCAACCGCCCGAGCGGCGCCAGGCTGACAGGCGTCAAGGCTCGGATGAATGGGTGACGTCACCGCGCTGGCGCCTGCCAGTCTGTGGAGCTTGTTTGGACAAAACTGGGGGAAGATTCTGCAGATCTGAGCACACAAGGCTGAGCACACACACATGTGCAGGAATCTTCTCTCGAGATGTTTCCAAACATTCAACTTCAACTTGACGAGAGTTTGAGCCTCGATGAGCAAACTTTTAGCAGCTTTTGATGAGTTTATATTCGAATTAAATGTGTCTTTAGACTGTAAACAAATGTTTTGTTTTTAATGACACACTAAGAGAATCAAGACAATACTTGTTTATATTTATATCTTGGAAAACAAATAAGAAAAAAAAAGCCAATTCAACATAAAATATGACCATCATGTATAAACATGTACATGTTAAATACTAAATAACTACACGATTATATAATAAACTGAAATAGTCTCATCTGCAGAAAATACAAACTTGTTTTTGGTTTCACTTTTAAGTGACATCAAATAATAATACTTATAAAAGTATACGTACAAAATTAATAAAATAGAATGTTTTTAATTTCGCATTTGTATTTAATTGTTTGCGGTAAAAATGCAACAACAACAAAAAAAAATCGAAATATCTATAATTAAATGTCAATACAAACCAGAGAATAACTCAAAATAAAAGTTTTTATCTCTGAATTGTCACTTTTACAAACGACTATTAAAACATGTACATGAACAAAGTATTTACACAAAGAGAAACACAAACATCTTGAAGTTTTATTTTCCTGGTGTTCGCGCACATCTGTATCCTCGTGCACGACAGTGCGAGGCGAATCTGGGACACGGTGGTCGCTTAATGATCGTCATCCATTCAGCCTGACACACACACACACACACACACACACACACACACACACACACACTGGCCCGGGGCCCTCCACACCTGCAGAGTCCCCTCGCTGAGGAGCCAGATTCCCACATATATTCCTCATAAAGACACACATTTGTTTCCATTTGCGACGCAGATTGTAAAAGCCTGATAACCAGGCGAGGCTTCCTATTGGCTGAGCGAGCTCTTGTTAACCGGCCCATTAAGAGGAGCGCGGGCTCGTGATTGGCTGAGCGCCTTCCCACGGGGCGGGAGGACACGCCCCCTGGTGGCTCCAGCCTTTAAGTACTTGAAGGTCTGTCCATGTGGACCAGAGAGTGTCAACATTGGCTCGAGAGGAACATCTAACCTGTGGACGCTAAACATCTTCATCATCATCTTCATCTTCTTCACCATGAAGGTTGTCGGATCTACGTGCGCGCTCAAGACCAAGGTCAGCGAGGACATGGTCCGGGTCCTGTCCGAGCAGAGCCTGGCCATCAGCAAGTGCAAGATCCCGCTGCTGGACGAGCACATGAGCGCGTTCCTGCACGACATGAACAGCTGCTACTCCAAGCTCAAGGAGCTCGTGCCCACGCTGCCCACGCACAAGAAGGCCACGAAGGTGGAGATCCTGCAGCACGTCATCGACTACATCTGGGACCTGCAGGTGGAGCTGGACGAGCCGGAGAAGCGGCAGCTCGGGGCCGCCGCGCGCACGCCGCTCACGGCGCTCAACTCGGAGCTCGCGGGCATCACCGTGGAGGTAAGAGTCGCGTGCACGCGCAGATGATTGACACTTGAGCCGTGACTGACCCGCGCCTCTCCCCACAGAACGGATGCTCGGACGACAGGATCATGTGTCGATAAAGGCTCGTGCGGGACCAAACCAGAGCGAGCGAGGCGCGTCCATGTGTGACGCCTTGAACTGTAGGGACGTGTGTATCTCCTAGAGCACTAGGAGGACCTCCCGCCACTAGACCCTCCATGGATCCGAGGGCTCAGAAGACCCGGGTCCAGATGCCTGGCGCGCCCCGGGGGGTCACAAGAGGGACCAAGACAGTGCGACCAACTTTCTAATGTTACGGCTCTTGTACTTTTTTAAAGAAAAAAACTCGCTTAAAAGTCGTTAAAAACAGATTTTTGTAAAAAGAAAAAAGGTTTACATTTTCTCAGATTCCTGAGCGACAACATGTATTGTATATTACAATGTGATGTGAAGAGATTGTTTTCTTACGATGTACTTTATCGGTGTTTTTATTAAAACAAGACGATTATTTTTAAACGCTTGTGTCACTCAGTTTGTTACACACACACACACACACACACACACACATGTCACCCATAAACGAGTGTGTGTCACTGAAAGTGTTACACGCTGTTAAACTCTGTTAAACTCTGGTAACATGAGACACAAACGAGGAGGGGGGTCATTATGACCCGCCGGCCTCGTTAGAGGGTCACGTGACCAGAGGAAGTCTCTCCAAGAAAACGAACTTTTTTTTTTTTAAATGAAAATCCGATAAAACGTGATAAACGCGAGCGAACAGCGCGGCAGGAGTTAAACTCAAGATTTATTCTGTCTCTCTGAGATGTTTTTCCCTTTTCCCTGCGGTGCGATGCGCACAGCTGCGTGTGTGTGTGTGCGCGTGAGTGTGTGTTATTGTGTGTGTGAGTGTGTGAGAGCTTTGTGCCAAGGGCAGGGAGGGCGGAGGGCCCAGACTGAGCGGCGCCTCGGCACACCTGGGGAAGTTCAGGTTAAATAGCTGCACATTCCTGAACACACAGCTGATTGAAACATTAACAAACATAATCCACGGGCCAGGCCGCAGATGGACCGGGACCCGGGCCAGGACCCGGAGAGAGAGAGAGAGAGAGAGGGAGAGAGAGAGGGAGAGAGAGAGGGAGAGAGACTTCCCACACTTCTTTCATAGATCCTCTTTAATTCAATCCAAACTTTATTAGTATCACACTCCCGCTCGCTCATTAAACGATTGTAAACAAACGTCTCTGCAACTGAAAGATTAATTAATCGAGAATTACTTAGTTTAATACAATTTGTTCGTATTAAATTATTTCAACGTTGAACGTGTGGTGTGGTGCGCCCTCTAGCGGCGAGTCTTGTACTGTAGCGGCGAGTGTTCGCTGAATGTTCATTTTGTGTTAAACAGCGAACTCTGGCGGCGAGACAAAGCACTGCGTGGTGTTTCCTGCGCCGATTGAAGCGATTTATACTTTTTTTTATTGTTATTTAAAAAAAATGCTTTTAAAATTAATTGTTTTGTTGATGCAGGTTTAAATGGAATCAGAACATTTTTATTTTGTTTTTTCTTTTGTGATGTTGACAGAACATGTAAATGAATAAAATAAATATAAATACAATGAGATGAATAAAATACAATATAATAAAATAAGAGCCTGGTACATTAATACTCAGGATTGGAAGTTCATGATATATTCTCTCGAATATGAAAAATATTTACGGTGATTGAAAAACGGTAAGAGGCGGCCATTTTGAATTCCTGTTTGTGTAGATTCAACAGTTTACAAATGTCAGGTAAAATTTGAAATAATAATAATCAAACGATTCCACCTTCGACACCCAATAAATGTGTTTAAAAATAAAATTCTGTGGAACACAATTGAATTTTGTCGTTGTCGTTTTTTTTTAACCAAAATACCCGCATTACACATCAGTTGTTTACAGTGGCTTGTGAGCGGAAATAAAGATGCGAAAAGTAGCAAATCGTCTGATTCTACTAAAATTATAATTTTATTGTATTTATTTAAACAGATATAAAAGTCATTTTTTAACCAATATCTTTTTTCAGGGGAAATAAATACTCACAAAAATGACAAAAGGAGAAGAAATGGCATAAAAACTAAAAGCCTCATATTAAGGGAATCGTGATGAAATCATAGAAATAAATGAATATAAAATAAAAGAATTGTTAGTTTCTATGATATTTGACCTCATGAGGACCAACATAAGGTTAAATGAATAAAAATAAGATCCGGGTCATCAAACCATCAGCCAATCAGGACGCGTTCCTCACAAAGCCCGCCCACTCGAGTACAGAAAAGATGAATACACAATAAGTAAAAGACAAATGCAATGTAGGTCATTTATTACTTTTGAAACTATTATTTTATTTGCTTGAATTAAATCATATTTTTCAAAAACTCATCTTTTTACATTTTTTAAAAATGTGACTTTTACGTCACCTCGATGTTGTTTGAACTCTTAACTGGATTCATTAATTTGTCTTTAAATCTATTCTGTTTAACTCTCATGTGCTGTTTCTTTAACTATACGTAACTCAACATGTCTTTAATCATATCCTTATAATTTATTGTTTTAATATCTTTATTGTTTTTATTATGTGTTCTGTACATAGACGTGTATAAAACATTGACTGACGTGGAAAGAATAAAGGTTTATCAATCATTATTACTATTGTAGCATTTTATTCAATCATTCTTCCGTTTAACTCTCATGTGATGTTTTCAACTAAACGTAACTCAACGATATTATAATTTGTTTTAATATCATCTTTATTATGTGTTCTGTAGATAGATGTGTATGAACTGATGAAACATTGGCTAATGGGGACAGAATAAAGGTTTATCAATCAATCATTATTAATATTGTAGCATTTTTTTTTTTTAAATCAACCATTTAGTTTCTCATGTGAAGCTTGTAACACGTGACTGAACGTTGCTATATAAATAAAATTATAAAACTGAGTGCAATACCCACTCTGACCAGAGGGAGCGTCTTCTCTCACTTTGAAAATATTTGGATCCAAATAGTGAAACTTGTTTAAACCCTTAATATTGTCACAGAAACATCTGAAGACAAAGAAAGAGTCTTGAGTCGCGAGTGTTTAAATAGAAATCTGTATTTACATCAATATCAACATGGACAGAAAACTCTGTAATATACATGTGAAACGACAGCTTATCATACCTTCAATTCATCAAATAAAAAGTTTAAATGACTCCGGTGCTACTCGTGCTGGAGGAACACAGGGTTTAAAAAATAGAAGCCGATCTCCCCGAACGTCACGACATCCGAGTTGCTTCGTCACAACCTTTAAAAAAAAAAAGTGTCCGAGGACGAGACGTGAACTCATCGTGGGCAGCAGGGACTGAAAAACTATACAAAGACGTGGAAAAATATCTTTGGATTGCGCGTCTGGAAAAATTCAGCGAGTCGATACAGTCAAAGGAAAGGAGGGGGTTGATGAGGAGGTCAGAGGTCGCTGCTGGTGTCCTCGTCTTTATACTGCGGCGAGACACGAGCAGCTCTCGTAGAAAAGTGTCTCGCGGGAACACGACGGCGGACGAACCAGAAGAAAACCTGCATTATTTAAGTACAAACTCCAGATAAAAATACAACCTTTGTGCAATTTAAAAGCTCGTCTGATATAATTTGTAGATTATTTACAATTCATATTCACAGCGGACACTTGAGACATCTAATACTGCAGTACCGTTTCTAACCAACAGGGCTGACGACGTTATTGCTCAGATCAGCTGTGTGCTTATAGATCCTTGTCACGTGAAGGCATCGCTCGACTAGTAAGGCTGGAAGGACGTCGGGAAATATTGCATCAATCTTGAGTCCGAACAGAAGCCTCGTGGTAAAGTGCAGCGTTTGTACCTCGGTCCTGCTCAACACTGCCCCCTGCAGGCGGCGACGCTTCCGTTGGTCAACGTTGACTTGTGTGTGTCTGTGTGTAAGTGTGTGTGTGTGTGTGTGTGTCTAGGCACAGCCATGTGTTTGGGAAGCAGAACATTCAGGCTCCACGTCGGGCTCAAGGGTCCTCAGCAGTACTTCTGTGGACAGAGAGGCGTTTAGATCGAGATTCGATCTGTGAACATTCACTTCATTCTTTTCTTTTTTTAAACACAAATAGGAAAACAAAAAAAAAAAAAAAAGGATTTTTTATGCATCAGGTTTTAAGACTTAAACACAGACAACATTCTGATACGGTAGTTAAGTCTGCGGAAAAAAGCTCTCGTTAATGTTTCATTGTTAAAGTAAAATTTTAAAACTTTCGAGTCTTTGTTGTTTTTTGGCAAATAAAAAAAACACAGCAACGGTTTCAGTCGTAACCCTGGTTCTAAGACTGTGGGCAAGGAGTAGCCCTTGGTCAATTATGTTTGATTTTCCTTTTTCTTCCTTGTGCCCCATTGGTATGTAATAGACAATCAATAAAGTGTATTAGAGATTATCATTTTTTTAAGATATAATATTACATTAGATTAGATTATTTCCCAAGTGGGTACAAAACTGATGGTAGCCCTTGATGTCCTTGGAGTAGCTCGGAATTGCTAAAAAGTTGATGACTCTTGACCTAGAGGCTGTTGCTATGTGGGAGCTAATCCATAGATGTAGAGGGCAGAGCATGCATGACGTAGAGCTGTCGTGTAAAACAAAGAAAGAAAGTCCATCGTAACAGTAATTAACATTATTCAGGAGCAGATTCTGAATCAAAATTAACTGATTTTAAAACTGGCCTCGATTATACTCAAGACCTACAGTATGTAAATTTAATTAAGAAACTATAGTATAACATTGGAATTGTGGATAAAATAAATCTTATAATCAAGCAGAAGTTAAACATCATTTTTAACACGCATTGGATTCTTTGAGTGTTTTTTCTGGGAGCAAAAAAATATATAATAGGAAAAACAATTCAATGGCTGTATTTTTGTCCTTTGAACTGCTACACATGTCCAAGAGAAACACTCTTTAGTCAAAATGAAAGACTTCCTCCACTGATGGACTTCAGACCCACCTGATCCGGTCCCATCGGCATCCGGCCCATGCCCATGGAGTTCATACCCATCTGACCCTGCATCTGCGTCTGCATCTGGCCCTGCATCTGTCCAGGACCCGGCCCGTTGACCGGCCCGGCTCGGCCCATCTGGTTGTTCATCATCATGGATCCGAACTGGGCCTGGTTGCCCTGCTGGGGGAACTGGTGTTGGGCGTAGGGGCTGCGAGGACAGAACGTGGATTCAAACACTGAGCGTCAAGAAACTGAGGTCCAGACTCGTGAGCCACACACCTGCTCCGTGGCATGCCTCCCTGTGGCCACGCCTTCATGTCTCCAGACTGGTACATGGGTCCCGCCTGAGGGTTTCCTTGCATCCCCGGCATCATGCTGCTCTTCATGGGACCACCCATCCTCGCTCCCATCATACTCGCCTGTTGGGTACTTCCCTGGGGCATGAACGAGGGATCCCCCTGCTGGCTCATCCCTGCAATTACAACAGGTGATGAGCTCCTGAAAGAGTCCGCACACAGACGCCTCTGTGGCCCTGAACTCACCATAGCTCGCTCCATAGTTACCTCCGTAGTTGTACCCTTGTGGCCCCTGCTGGCTCATAGGCGGACCTGCCATCGCCGGTTCCATCCCACCCGGAGCGGTGACGTTAGGAGGCGGACTGAAACCTGCCGCCGCCCCCTGAGCCTGTTGCTGCTGCTGCTGCTGCTGCTGCTGCTGCATGAGCATCATCATCCGCTGACGCCGCATCTGCATGGTCATCATCTCCCTGCTGCGCTGAGCCATCATCTGGGCGTTCAGGAAGCCGGGCTGCAGACACATGGATGAGATAAAGATTTAGATTCTACAGTTTTTAGAAACGTGAATTACATTTTCAACAAATAATGTTGAATAGTTTATTTAAAAGGACAAAAGACATCAATTCTGTTGTATTTTGTTCTTATTTGTCATCCTGGCGACGACTGAGGACGAGAGGATACAGTGAGTCCAGCAGCTTTTAAAGCTGATGTTTGGACATATTTTGGTTTGAAAACAAATGAAAGCAGTTACGACTGAGGACGAGAGGATACAGTGAGTCCAGCAGCTTTCAAAGCTGATGTTTGGACATATTTTGGTTTGAAAACAAATGAAAGCAGTTACGACTGAGGACGAGAGGATACAGTGAGTCCAGCAGCTTTCAAAGCTGATGTTAGGACATATTTTGGTTTGAAAACAAATGAAAGCAGTTACGACTGAGGACGAGAGGATACAGTGAGTCCAGCAGCTTTCAAAGCTGATGTTTGGACATATTTTGGTTTGAAAACAAATGAAAGTAGTTACGACTGAGGACGAGAGGATACAGTGAGTCCAGCAGCTTTCAAAGCTGATGTTTGGACATATTTTGGTTTGAAAAATGAAAGTAGTTACGACTGAGGACGAGAGGATACAGTGAGTCCAGCAGCTTTTAAAGCTGATGTTTGGACATATTTTGGTTTGAAAACAAATGAAAGCGGCTACGACTGAGGACGAGAGGATACAGTGAGTCCAGCAGCTTTTAAAGCTGATGTTTGGACATATTTTGGTTTGAAAACAAATGAAAGTAGTTACGACTGAGGACGAGAGGATACATTGAGTCCTGCAGCTTTTAAAGCTGATGTTTGGACATATTTTGGTTTGAAAACAAATGAAAGTAGTTACGACTGAGGACGAGAGGATACATTGAGTCCTGCAGCTTTTAAAGCTGATGTTTGGACATATTTTGGTTTGAAAACAAATGAAAGTAGTTACGACTGAGGACGAGAGGATACAGCGAGTCTAGCAGCTTTTAAAAGCTGATGTTTGGACATATTTTGGTTTGAAAACAAATGAAAGTAGTTACGACTGAGGAAGCGGGTCAAGCGATTCTAGGATATTTTTCGAGGGTAGCGAGTGTAGGAGCCCGCGGTAGAAATAGGATGGTACCCAGGCTACAACATCAGTCAAGTACTGCACAATACTACAAATATATACTTGTTAATACAGTATGCCTATATATCGTATTGTTGACTTCGTATCATATCAACACATTCTTGACCGAAGACACCCATAATAAATGCAGTCGAGAAAAACAAACATGCGACTCACCTGACCACTCATCCCAGAAGGTTGCATTCCGGGTTGCATTCCGGGTTGCATGCCAGGCTGCATGCCAGGCTGCATGCCAGGCTGCATGCCAGGCTGCATGCCGGGACGCATGGCAGGATTTGCTCCAGGAGCACCTTCCATTTTCATTCCTTGTCGTGTTTGGTTCATGAACTGAGGGCGACAGTGGAGACAGAAGATCAACACCTGCAGGTCCCTCTAGAAGAGCCGTCGACTCACCTGCTGGCCCTGGAGTCGCTGCTGCAGCTGCAGGCGCAGAGGTTTGGTGGCGCTCATCATGCGGGGCCTCATCATGTTGGCGCGAGGGTTGCCCATGGACCCCATGCCGCTGAAGCCTCCGGTCTGACCCATGGGGCTCATCATGGGGTTCATCCCTTGAGCGGGCTGACTCGGCATGCTGCCGCCCGTGTAGCCGTGCTGCAGGCCCATGGAAGGAGGCCCCGGGTAACCTTGACTGTAGATGGGTTTCTGCTCAATGCCCATGGTTGAATCTGGACCTGGGAAGTGCTCCGAGGACGAGAGAGGGTCCTGCAGGTCTATTCCTGGGCTCTGAAGGTGAGAGTGTGATGAACATCAAAGCCGACACACCTGAGCAGAGACTACACACCTGTCCTATGATGTCGGCGATGCCGAGAGCTTTGTCGATCTCCTGCAGAGCGTTGACGTCGGTGGTGTTGAGCAGAGAGTCCAGCTGGTCCAGAAGCGCCCGCTCCTCACTTGGCCCTTCGCTACTCGCCAGCGGCCCTAGAAGCTCCTCAAGTGGAAGCCCGAACGACTCCCTGAAGTTCATAGAACAGATTAACCCGTGTTTCATAAATGATGGAAACCATGGTGACTGTGGTCGGTCTTACCTGCTTGTGTTTCCTGGCGGTCGATCCAGTCCCATAGAAGAGTCGGACCAGGAGGGGGACCGAGGTGGAGGTCCACCAAAAGGGCTCATATTTCCTTCATTGGTACCTGGACGACAGATCAAACAATTAAGACGTTATTATTATTATTATCAAGGTAAAAAATACAAGTCATGCGTTACTGCAACAACTAACATAAGACAAATAATCAGTTTTACTTTAATCTCTAAAAAACATTCGGTTCCAGGATTACTTGAAGGACTGTCAACACAATCAAGAATCCATTATTATAATTTCTTGTTAAATACATTTGAGGTACAAGAAACTCTTTAAAGTTTGAAAGGGTTTAATTAAATTTGTAAATCTGTGGACAAAGAAAAACAAGACATTAGAATCAACATGATATATATATATATATATATATATATATATATATACACACTGTTTATATTTAGAATCTTAAGACATTTTTATTTGTGTTCTCCCCTGATTTTCAGAGACTCCTGTGTTTGTCTTATGTGTCTTTTAAAGTATTTTAGCTGTGTATTGTTTTTTCAAGCGCTTTGTGACCCTGGTCTAGAAAGATCTTTACTAATAACTATTACTTACTTACTAACTACTTACTACAGAAAAGTAATCGACAGCTGTTATTGGTTGGCTGGGCGGCAAAGCATTACGGGAGCCGTTCAGCTCACCCTTACTGAGAGGGATGACATCTCATGTGCATCTTGAAGTTGCAAAGTCATGTTTTGAAATCATGTTCATGTGAAACCTTGAACCAGGACAGACTTCATGGCGTCAAACGCTCACCCATATCCATGAGCTGCTGCTGCAGCATCGACCGGTTGTTTCCAGGCACACTGTTGGAGCGGTTGATCATCTGTCCTCCCATCGGACCAGAGCGCATCCCAGGATGGCCCGGTCCACCCATCGGGGTGGAGTTTGGTCTCTGCATCCCCCACTCGCCTGCCCCGGCCATGGGAGGTCGGAGCGGCATTCCCATCCCTCGGCCCATTCCTCCTGTCGGAGACACCAGTCGCTCAATAAACCAGGACGGACAGTTGGTCAACCATGTTGAAAATAAGTTAGTGCTCGAGTTACTTGTTGGAGTTCCTCTCGGTGAACAGACGCCCTTGCCTGGGAAGCCGTTGGACATCATTCCGGGTCGTATGGGAGTGTCCATGATCTCCTGTTTGACGAGTGTCGGACAAGGTACGTTCCTTCGACCGGCGATTCCGCCGCCGACCGCCACCTCGAGACTCCCCATCTTGGTCTCGATGGACATGGTTCTCTGATAAGCGGCTCTCTGGACTGAAGGCATGTGGTCTCTCTCTGCATCTGAAACCGTTTTTACACATCGTTCAACACTTTTATCTACAGAACCCTTATTGTTATTTAAATGATTCTGCTTTAAAACACAATAATGGGCAAAACCTTGTTTGTTTTTGCAAAAAACAATTACTTTTATTTTTATTGTAATCCAAGTCTACAGACTTCCTTCACTTTCAAAACACTTGATAAACATTTCACTTATAAAAAGATCAAATTAATCTTATAAAGATGATGTGGGAACATGACTGCTTAAGACCTTGGCTCCCGGGTGATGCAGGATGGAACGTAAATGTAAAACTGCGTCACATGTATTCATTGAAATTTAAGAAAATACATTTAATTTTTATTTAACGACACAAGCATCAAGGATATAAATGTTAAAAATCTTTCAGGTACTGATTTTATGTAGGAGTTTCCAGAAATGTGAATTTAGTTCTTGGTGTAAATCAATTAGAAAAAATAGGTTACATTTATAATTATATTTAACATTAAAAGTTACTGATAAAATGTGTGAAAACATTTGTGGTATTGTCTTCGATGAAGCTGCCACAGAAGAAAAATTACCGTGTAAACTGTCGGGAATATTTCCTGCTTTACTTCCTCCTTCCTTGCCTGCTCGGGCGTCGGGGTCCGGGTAGAAGCAGGAGTTGTGACCCGGAACTCCCAGGATCTTCTCCAGAGTCTCGGTCTGAAACACAACAGTATTAGAAGAAGCACGTTTGAGTGTGCGTCGTCGTGTGCGTCGTCGTGTGCGTCGTCGTGTGCGTCGTCGTGTGCGTCGTCGTGTGCGTCGTCGTGTGCGTCGTCGTGTATGTCGTCGTGTATGTCGTCGTGTGCGTCGTCGTGTGCGTCGTCGTGTGCGTCGTCGTGTGCGTCGTCGTGTGCGTCGTCGTGTGCGTCGTCGTGTGCGTCGTCGTGTGCGTCGTCGTGTGCGTCGTCGTGTGCGTCGTCGTGTATGTTGTCATGTATGTTGTCGTGTGCGTCGTCGTGTATGTTGTCGTGTATGTTGTCGTGTGCGTCGTCGTGTATGTTGTCGTGTGCGTCGTCGTGTATGTTGTCGTGTGCGTCGTCGTGTATGTTGTCGTGTGTGTTGTCGTGTGTGTTGTCGTGTGCGTCACCTCGTCCGACGGCTCCAGCTTGATCTTCCCCTCCACCGAGTGCGACTCGGAGCTGGAGATCCCGGGCCCCTGGGCGGCCCTGCTCTCCAGATCCTCCAGCTTTGGTTTGATGTCTCCGCCGTCTTTAGAGTCGTCCTTGTTGAGGAGGTAGTGAAGAATGGCGTGAGGCTTCTCTTTTTTAGGGCTGTGCTGCTCCTGCTTGGAGTCGGATCCACGGCCCCCCGGGACAGAAGCCGCCGCCTCTTGTCCGCCGGACTCCGAGCTGCTCTTGCCGGTGGCTTCAGCCGTGATGCGAGCCACCTCGTCCGGAGTGTTCCCGTTCTGCAGGAGCTTGTGCAGGATCTTGTGCTTCTCCTGCAGGGACTGACTGCTGAAGTGCCCTCCAGCACCACTAGAGGACACCGCAGAGTGACCAGTGGAGGAGGAGACCCCGGTCGAGGAGGATGGGCTGGTGACCCCCACAGAACCGTCTTTGGGGTCAGGGGTCGAGCCGGAGTTTGGCGTGTGAGTCGATGGCGGCATCTCGTCCGTGAGGAGCTGCAAGAGCTTCTTGTGGGACTTGTTGTCTGGCACCCGTCTGTTGGACTCCGGTCCGGCCGGGCCGGTCTCTCGGCTGGCCTGGCTGTCCGGCCGGTCAGGGGGTCCCTCGCCGGTGGGGGTGTGAGGGTGAAGCTGAGGTTCACCCGCCAGAGGGCCTCCGGGGCTCTTGGAGTCGCAGAGAGCCGAGAGCCCGGGCTTCCCGGGTCCTCCGGTCATCTGGTTGGTGGAGTTGATGCTGGGCGAGCTCTCGGGTTTGTGCATGGAGGGCGAGGTGAGGGGCGAGGGGTTCCCCACTCCTTCACTGATGGCCTGAAGAGCGTTCAGAGAGCTGCTGGAGAAGCTAGCAGAACCTCCTCCACCAGAGCCCTGGTTGCCTGGATGACTGGAGCTCATCGGAGAGTTCAGACCTGAGAGACAAACAATCGTCAGCAGCTTGAAATAAAGTCTACAAATCATCTTAAAACCCTCTTGTTTTCCCCGTCTTTGAACTCAGCACGAGTTTTAATGTCTTTAACTGGTTTTATTATATTATCTTAGTGTCATTAACTCTTTTTAGTCTGTGCTAATATTCAAGTGCTACTGTATAGGGACAAACACAGGGTCTAAAAAACTTAAATGGCCTCTATAACTCTGAGATTTTCTTTTGTGTTTTTTTCTCATCATTTCTGGTCTTTGGTGCTTCAACATCCATTAAATATGATACAAAACATCATTTTCTCTTCTTCTCGTCTCCTTATTCACTCTCCCATCCCTTCTCAAGAAAACCCATCTAAGGTTCTGAGGCTTGAGTTTCTGGTTCAGATCAGTCACGTATAAGAACTGAAGTCAAAGAATGTTTGTCATTTAGAGTTTCTTCTTAACAGCGGGATCAGAGGAAAATAAAAAACACTTCTCTTCCATTTCAAAACATAAAAGTTAGATAAAGAGTATCACTGGCATCCAAGGTCATCGTAGACGCCTCTCTGGGTTTTTAAGAGCGTCAAACTAAATCACACACGAGACCAAAATCTCTAGTCAAGGTCGCAGGGCGACAACATGTATATGAAACAGGAAGTTTGATTGTGATATTTTATTGTATCTATCTCTGTGTTTGTTCGTGTTTAAGATGAAGTGTTTGTGACGCACCTCCAGGAGAAAAAGGGCTCATCTTGGGACTTCCTCGAACCCGGGGTGAACCTAATACGTTGTGTGGAGGTCCGTTGATGCCTGGACTGGCTAGTGGAGGGCTGGTCATTCCCATCCCATAACCTCCGGCGCCTCCTGGTCCACCTGCATGGTAGGGGCTCATCTGCTGCTGGTGCTGCTGCTGGTGCTGCTGCTGGTGCTGATGTTGCTGCTGATGTTGTTGCTGCTGCTGCTGCTGCTGCTGCTGCTGCTGCTGCTGCTGCATGTTGTGATGCATCTGGTTCATAGAGTTCATGGGATGCATGGAGTTCATCTGTCCCATCTGGTGCATGTTGCTCATCTGACTCATGGCGTTCATGCGGTTTCCTCCGGCGAACTGCGACCCTCCTCTCTGAGGGAGGCTCCCCTGCTCGGCCATGTTGTTGTAGCCCATGTTCATGCCGCCCCCCGCGTTTATCTGCTGACCTTGGTTGTTCATGTTCATGGATTGCGGCCTCATGCCACCGGCCTGGTTGCCCCTGTAGCCGTTCTGCTCCCTGGAAACGACGCGTACCGTCAGCCAACAGGAAACACTTGATCTTGACGATATAAAATACCTTTGAAGAAAGTGTGTGGAGAGAAACGAGTGAGGCTCGTTGGTGTTGGGGTTCCTGCAGAGGTCACTCCTGGTCTGGGCCGTGACGAGGGTTCCGTCGGAGAGAGAGAAGCGATAGAGCGGCGTCTCCGCGTGGCCGTTATGAAAAGCTGCAGAAAAGAAAAGTTTATTACAGGAATATATTTAAAAACCTACTTCTGTGGAGAACTTTTTTAAATTATAACTACATCTTTTTCCATTTAGATGTTCATTTAATTTAAATAATCTGTAATGATGTCATTCATAACTTGTGCATCTACAATAAAATGCTACTATAAAAAAACTGTTTTGTATTTTGTAATTAATAAGCTCTAGAATTGAGTCAGGAGATCAGAAAAGATGATTAATTTCCGAGTAGTCATCAGAAGAAACCGTAGAACGTAGAACCTTCCATGATACGAACAGTTTTGCTTTAAGTGAGCTCCACTATTTCTGCAGCGGACCAGGAGAGGAAAAATCAAAACCTACCGTCTTGATAGTGACGTTTGTACGACCAGGGCTGCCCTTCGCTTCGCTGCAGAAACATCTGCATGCAGCGTCTCACCAGGTCCTCCCAGCCAGGACGCATGGTGGTGTGAGGAGAACTCTGCTGCTCGATTTCAATCAGTTTCCCTGGGAACAAAGACATCATTTTGGTTTGTGCTTCCACTCAATGTTCTGACCCAAAGATGAAAGTCTACCTGAGAGCTCGTGGCGGGTGCTGAACCTCTCGGTTCTCTCCACGGCGGTGATGCGTCGGGCCACACAGATCATGCAGGACTGCAGGTCTGGGACACGAAACGAGTTATGAAAACATGCCCTTCAAGGCTGAGAATTCATCAACATGTCATAAGAAGAAATGAAGACACCATGTCATGATACATGTGGGCCACTAGATGGCGCTCTACTTTACAATCTCAGGCTTTGAAGAAGCATCATCTTCAAACTAAAATGATTTTTTTTCTGTTTTAATTCGCTCTCCATCGCTCGTCAAAAGCCCCAATGAAAAGAAAGAGAGATGCTTCGTGGGCCTTGTTCCTGGAACACTTGGTCATCATCATCATCATCACTTGAAGGTCACCGAGCAGATATGAACAAGATATGAAACAAATGCTTCTACCTTCTCCCTCCTCCATGATGGCCCGGGGCTGCGTGAGGGCGAAACACTGCATGGTCTCGTAGCGCTGAGCGCGCGGACGCTCGTCTGGTAACCCGTGACTTTGGCCATGAAAGTTGACCAACATGCGGCAGTTGAAGGTGTGACTCTTCTGTCGCGGCGCCTCCGCCCCCCACTGAGCTCCGTTGGCTGCTGCGCCAGAGAAACCACGTCAAGATTTCCCTTCATTTTGGCCTGAAAAACAAAGATCTCACCACTGGATTTGGGCAGATTCTTGTGGAACTCCTCCCGGTCCTCGTCGTGGATGATGTTGTACACGCTGGTGTTGATCAGCTCCTCCTGCTTGAACTGCAGATACTGCGTCACGTTGTCCGACACGAAGACGATGCTGCCGTCGCGGTTCACCACAAACAAAAAACCATCCAAGGCCTGAAAGATTTGGATCAAGCGTCGTTTATGAACTCCTTTAGCGTCTCAAAATAAAAACAAACAAGTTCCTGAAGAACATGTTCATGAGCCGACCTGCAGGAGCAGAGGTCCCAGATGGTCTTTGTCAATGACCCCTTGACCGGTGGACGACACGTCCGCCTTTTGGACATCATCAGCACTGCAGGAACTCTTCCCTGAAGTCATAAAACAATGGGTTGGGAATGTACCTCTTACTTCATCACAAAGTGAAACAACGAATCATCATCTTATTATCCATAATTATAAAGTTAAACTTTGAAATTCTGTGACTTCTTGACCAAACGATGTTTGAGTTTCCATGTGACCAACGATCCCTCGACAGCAGTGGGTCAGAGACGGAAACTTTTTGTAAAAGAATGAACATTAAAAATAAGGAAAACCCAACAAGAGCCTTTTTCTCATTAATAAACAAATGTACATGCATTATGTATTATGTATTAAAGTTTTCCTCGCATTCTTGTGACCAGAATCCATTTTAACATTCATAAATGTGTTTGTGTGTATTTTATGTCAACACATCGGAAACATGTCTTATAGAGGTAGTTGCTGGAAAGGGGTTCAAGGATTTATTATCAAGGGGGTTTCCGCCAAATTGCAAATGTGATGTAAATGAAAATAAATTAAAAAGAAAAATAGTAATTTAAACTTGAATTGGAATTTGTTGCCTGTGGAGAAAATAACTACATAGAGACACAATGATGACATGTAAACATTGATAACTTAAAGACATTAAAACACTTTTATAACAATGTGTACAAAAGGACCTCCAACTGACACTTCAGGCAGATTTCAGGTTTGTATCCTCAACACAAAAAGAAAGACTTTTGGTCAATTCTGAACTATTTAAACTATACAGTAAGAAAAACGCCACAGAATGGCCGCCTTGATGCTTAGTCCGGTTTTTCTATTGCTTATTTCGTGTGTCATCTTATTTAATTCTGCACCGACACCACAACAAACAACACTGTCAACAAAAGTTTCTGATTGGATTCTTCTGCGGGTGATGCTGTAGTTCATGTTCAGGCCGCAAGGTGGCAGCACTGCATGCGTTCCCGTCGGCTCGGATGCCTTTCTATTTTTAAAGTCAGCATTTGTCTGTTGCTTTATTAGACACCCCTCAATATAGCGGGGTCATCGCTGGTGCAAAGCTGCGAGGAAGATGCTTCGTCACGTGACGGTGGAGGTCGTGGCGTTTAATCTAAACCTGCGGGCGAGCGAGGTCCAGGTGAGGAAGATAAAAATAAATAACATGCAGAGATTTAAGGGAAAGACTAAGAGAGGCCCTCCTTCATTACCATACGGTTGCCATAGCGACATGACTGCATAACGCAGGGACCGGCAGTAACCAGCTGTGACCCTCTGGGTGGATTCCAACATGATTGCTCTCTTTCTCCTCGTAACCCTCAGACATCGTCTTGAATAAGCAGAAACAGGTGAAAGCAAACATCTCCACGCAGAACCACGTCAGGTGACTGGTGGTGCGGCCCGCGAGGGTCTCGTCTCAGAATCATCAAGTCTCATTAGTCTCCGGAAGAGAAGCAGCCTTTTGGCAGCGACAGATCGACGCTGTCGTCGACAGCCCTGAGCCATGAAGGATCCGTCTCAATTACTGGAGCTCATTTACCAGCAGAGCAGCCTGGCCATGAACCGCCGCTTCATCTGCAGCATCACCTGCTCGCCGCCCTTGTACCGCGAGTGTGTGTGTGTGTGTGTGTGTGTGTGTGTGTGTGAGCGCCACGTCCGGTACCTTGCTCTTTGATTTGTCTGATCTGCCTCACGGTCTCCTTGAGGATGGCACATTTGTCTGGCTTCACGTTGAAGCTGTCGATGTTGGAGAGGTTGGCGGAGATGAGCTCTGCCAGCTCCTCGATGTACTTGCTCTCCTGTTCCCGCCGACGTTTGTCACACCTGCTGGGGCGCCAATAGGATTAGACACGTTACCATGACAACCCAGTCTCCCAGTTCTTAAGGTCCACACAGACGTGGCCGGATATATGGTGTGTGTGTGTGTGTGTGTCGTGATGAGATACTGGCTGTTCATCTTCTTTTTATTTGTTGATGCTTTTGCATCCGTTTTAGTTAAACCCGGAGCAGGACAAATGAAGCTTCAAAGAAGCGTAACTCACCCGAGGCCTGGCGTGTCACAGGTGGAGAGTTTTCGTTTGCGGTCGGAGCCCAGAGGCTCCAGTGAGTTGTCGCTGATGGAACTCATCCTATTCACATGACAGCCCCTGAGAGACACGTCGACACGTCAACAACATACATGTGATCACACATTACAACACTACAAACATTAATTTCTCTTGCTTTAAATCAACCTTTGTGAGACGAATAAATCATGTTTAAAACAGCGGTGGACGATGAAATGAAAGTAAAAGTTGAGACGCTCGGCAAAAAAATAAGAAAAAGCAAGTATTTCTTTAAGTTAAGTTTTTATAAATGATTTTATTTTGATTTTATTTCTGTGATTGTGTGCCTCGTCTACACTACGATCGTTTTCTTATGTCGTCACTTTAATGTTCTCAGCTGCTGCAAACTCATTTACCTTCAGGTACAACTCAAGACCTTGAACCTTAAACCTATAATCCCTAGAATACTGCAATAATGGACCATCAGAGAGAGTATCACACATCGAGAGTGTGGCTATGAACACAGGGAGGCTGTAAATGACGCAACTTCCTATCGAAGGGTGAAGCGAGAATTCCGGTGATTGACGACGGAACACTGTCCAGTTAGTGCAGCCTTGGTCCTGGACGGCAGGGAAACTCATCCACGGCGAGGAGTGACGGATGATGATGTAGTGATCCGGGGCCTCGGGGGAGACGGGTCACTCCGTGTTCAGCCAGAACCGGAGCGTTGGCAGCGGCAACACGCGTTTACACTGCGTGTTCCGAGCCTTCACACTCCACTGGCGTGCTCTGGCATGTAAGGGAGACGATGACTAGCAGCTACTGTCTCAGCAAGACTGGCTCTTTGTCTCGCTGCACGCTTTAAGAACTCTACTTCACAACAGCCTTCTCGCTTCCAGAGGACTTTACTGCCATTTTCCAGATTCCACCCTCCACCGTCCCTCCTGCCTCGCTCCCTCCGTGGATATAAAAGCAGTGAACGCTGACCCGAGTCTGACCCGTTTAGAGTTCACATATGAGGAAACCACAGCAGCCTGTGAGGTCACCGCTCGTTCCTCCTTCCACAAAAATAATAAAAAAGGAGTCTTGGACTTTGTGTCTCTATGCAGGCCTTGAAAAAAAAAAAAGAAAAAGAGGAGGAAACTCATTCCAGAGTGGAAAAGTATGGATCGGACGGCAGCCATTACGCAACCTCGGCTGCACAACTGCAGGCCAGGACATGTTGTTCTGTCACAGCAGAACTACTGCTAGATTATCAGACTTGTTTTTCACTGCAATCTGCGTCGCAGCGTTCTGCTTTAATCAGCGTCCTCTCCTGTCCTCCAGCTCACCTTCGCCGCCGTGGAAGGAAATGACATCACTTCTCAGAAAGCTTTACATCCTGAGACGGAGCAGCGAGCGGCGGCCAAACATCATAGACTGTATCAAAGCTGCCTTTCAATCTGGGATTCATTTGAAATCCTGCTCAGACTTGCACCGACTCTTACATCATTCTACCTGCACTGTGTTCTGTTCAACGCCTCACTGCTCGGAGATCCTTTTAAAAATGGACTGCAGAGTCCAACTGTGGAAGGATTTCTTTTTCCATTTTTGTCTCAACCTGACGACGGTGTAGGAAGGATTTATCGAGTCAAACCTGACGATCGACAACATTGATCTCTCAGATTTATGTCGTTTTTTCTTTGGGAACCAACTGTGATAATTATCAAGACATTTGGATTTTTTGACCCATGTTTCCTTCATACAGAAATTAAAATCCTCTGGCTCCTCTGGAGCAGATCTGTGGGGAACCCTGGTTCCATTCTTGGGGGTCACCATTTGAATTCAAACGAATCTCGATTCATAAACCGATTCAGTGGGTCCTGTGTTTAAAAAGGAACGTTTTGAAAATGAAAAAACTTGGTTTGTATGAGAGGATTCAGGGAGGATATGTTTTTATAAGTTAACGCTGCCAAATTGGTACTCGATAGTTTTAGTCATGGCTTAAATAATGAACGCAAAAATGTTTCAGACACTTAAATAAAAGCTTGTTTAAAAAACAAAAAAAAGAACGAAAAGAATACAGTAATTTGTGGAGAGAGCTGCGAATCACCCGTAATGACTCCATACTTTAAGACAAACATTGATCAGTGACACAAGTGTGTTGGTAGCTGGAGGTGGCTTTTCTTTGAACTCTGACCTTGGTCTCTGTAGTTCCAAGTCAAGCTCCATTCAACGCTGGTCTCTCCTCAGTGTATCATGGTCCACTGAAAGACAAGAATCACAGAGATCAGCCTCACAAACCTCTGCAGCCTCCACGTGACAAAAGCCCGTCCATGACTTCCTGTGATTACAGCCTGAGCTGCTGTAGTTTTTGCTGTTGACAGAGTTGCATGGGAAAAGTGCTTTCTAAAATTGCACAGGAAGCCACAATAGTTTGCATCCTGTTTGCGTCCTCCCTCCGCCTGTTCCACTGCGTCATCACTTCCCTTTCCTGGAAATGTACTAGACTCCTCTGGCCAATTTAAATATTCCGTTTATTCAACTTTTGTCAGCTTTTTGTTCAGCATCATTCCTCAGTAGCATCAGTGACCACAGAAGGTCAAACATATTTGACCCGCATGGAGCTCACCCTGTAATAACCCGGGTTCTGAGGTACAATGCATGTCAAGATAGAGATTATAAATTAATTACCATGCACTGTACAAGTCCTCGTTTATATAAAGATAATTGTATTACCTTCTAACCGCAACATCAACCTTGAGCACAGTACAATTTCAAATGTTGTGGTTTTCTTGCAAAAGGCTATCGATCGCATCAATACTGAAGTCGTGGCTGACACTGAGCTAACGCTGCGGCTGAATAATTTAACGTTGAGGAGATGGAAAAGTGTTCCCTTTCTGTCAGCAAGCCAAGCACGTTTTACTCATTTTCCACCAACATCTGCCCGAACGGCAACAGAAAACACTGGAGAAAATGCATTTCTAGCAGGAGTTAATAAAGTGGTGAGATGAAGAATAGAAAACAGCTAGTTAGAGACTGATTAAAGTGTTGAAGGGAATTAAAAATATCATTGAATGTATAATCCACCTTTGACTGTTGTGTGTGGCAACACAGGAGCTGGTAAAACGGTGTTAACGACACAACTAAAGAATTGTATAATAAAACCACTAATTGGATTTTCCAAGTCTTCTTTTATGAATAACACTGTGAAGCTGTAAAACAAATGCTGCAGTTTTACAAACCAAAAAGCATGTCTGAGATGAAGGAACTGACGGTACAACAAGTTCGTCTCTCGACCCAGAGAAGATGTAAACGATGCCATCAAGACGGACTCTTCGAAACCAATTGAGGGCCAGACCGAGCGTGGGTTGCCACACATTAACTTGTTTGGTTGAAGGAGGTAAAGCCAGGGAAAATGAGTTAAGAATAAAGAGTATGAAACCAATTAAAAGGACAAATCTGAGCGTTTGGCCTGAAAGTATTTTGGTCTGGTGATGCATTTGCAATTGGAAGTAATACGCCTGATTAAGTTATACGGCTTATGTCGCAGTTTTTCTTGACCAGATAAAAATCAAATGAAATGAGGCATGCAGTGTCACTAGCCATTTTTCTAAAGTAAAAAAAATGTTTTTTTCTGTATAAAACCCAGATACAGTGAAGAGTAGGTTCTACTTCATGGTTGAAACACAGAAAGTATACAACAGACAGATTGTCCTACTGTGACCACACTGGTCATGGTTTAAGAGAAAAGGTGCTATATATGGAATAACAAAGTTTCGTACTCATTTACACAAGTGTTTGACAATTGAATCAGATTTTTATTTTAAATGTTGGTAAATATTCAAATGTGTTTACCCAACAACTCGTAAAAAAGCCTAAAGTCTAAAAATAAACTATTAACAAAGTGAAGATTTTGCGAGGAACATAGAAAAGCGTCAACAAAAATTCCAGAGCGAAATAAAATTAACACTTTTGTCGAAGATTCACCTTTTTGTAACAAATGCGTTCAAATGAAATGGCCATGAATTCATACATTATTAATATTTTAAAAATGCATTCATTGAACAAGGCGACGAAAGCTCTTACTTTGAACCACTTGAAGGAATGTCAATATAAATTAATCGTAAACAAAGTTAAATTTGCTTTACTTTAATGCGGCTCGGCTGAAACACTCATGTCTCTGCAGAATAACCGGCAATTTAACTACTTTGTCATGTTTAGGTTGTTTTTCCTGCACATATTCTTCGACGCTTCTTTAGATGCTGAACGACGGCAGCGTAAACATAGATCTACGTCGCCTGGACCGACCCGCGGATCGTTCCGAGCATCCTCATCATCCTCATCATCCCGAATACGAATCTGAACATAGACAATATATATTATAAAACACAACTGAACCCACATATTCTGAGGGATTATATCTTCGCACTGTGTGAGGAATAAACGTCAATTATTTAAACACAGCTGTTTGGCTGGAGTCCAGTCGGCAGCAGTGTCAGTCAGTCGGGACCAGAATAGTGAAGAGGACATTCCTGCACAGTCCAAAATAAAAGGCTGCAACACGAGCTCCCTGAGACAATGACTCGTGGGTCCCACAATAAACACAGACCCACCCAAAAACAAGATCTTCTCGGGGGCACGTAGACACTCTCCACACACACCTCGCATTTCTTAGGGTCTTATCTATTGATCCAACAAACCACAAACACAATCCTGGAGTGACGGACACACACACACCATCTCAGACTCACAGCAGAGCAATAAAGCAACAAAAGGTTTCTGGTCATCGAGGGCCGCAGAGACCAAGTGCAATAAGAGAAACAAGAACGAAACCACTTTCCTCTTTCACAGAAGTTCGAGGACGCGTCGAGACATCCTGTGGGGGTTCATTTAAACTCAGGATTGGATTTTAACATGAACGTAGCACTTCTATCTCAAGGTATAGTTTCATAACTATTTAGCAAAATCTATTTGACAATAACAAGGTGAAGGGCATCTGGACAATTTTGCGTCAAGTCATTTAAAAAACATGTACAAACTCATCGACGTAGCATCTGCTTCTTATGCTTTCATGACATGGTCACAACAAATTCATGAATTCAAACATGAGAAATGCATGAGAAGCAAAACAAACAACATATGCGTCACGTCACTGCAAACATGGACGAGCCGACCGTTGAACCAGTTCTCGCTCTTCTCAGAAGACACTATTGGAATGTCAAGAAGCCACGAGAAGCTACACCAGAAACGACTTGTTCAGATTGAAAGTATAAAGTCCAACAAAATATAGTTTCTCCTTTGTGGAGAAACTATATTTTGTCAAACGTGTACAGCGGTTTAAAGATGGTTTCATAACAAAAAAGGAAGAGAGTAGATTTCTATATAGTTTGATAACAATTGTCTTTTGTTCCGTCAAGTTCAGACTTGAGCGACAAATACAAGTTTATGAAACAAACTTGAAGTGAGCTCAATGACACACGTTTCTTTAAATATCTCGGAGACCTTCTTGAGGTCATCTGTGGTGTAGCATCACACACCCACTTTTGTTGCTAAGATACCAGCATTTTCTCTAAATGACTCACCTGTGTACACCTGGAAGTGTCTACATGGGACACATCCACTCAAACACTAAGAACACACACATGATGGGTAAACTGAAGATACGTTTTAATTCCATCCAAATAGAAACCTCTTTATCGTTGTACATGAAGTACAAAACGCTAACCCTTGCAGTTTTGAGTCCATCTGAACTGGATCCGTGAAGGATGGTCAGATAACACTTTGAGTAAATGAAATGAACCTCTTACCGAGATGAAATACAGGAACATAATCCATGATTAATGAGTTGCCAACGCTGGGTGTCAATTTGATGCCAGTGGGATTTAAAGGTCTACCTGCAAGGGTTGTACTTGAAATTGGGGAAAGCAGAGGCATGCTGGGAAATAGTAATTAAACTAACCATGACATGACGTCTTGAAAGACACTTAATATTAATTTAGAAAAACAAAAGTTTGTGTGGATTGCTTTATCCTGACAAACATTTTAATAGGTTTGGTTTTCCCACTAGTTTAAGGGGAAGGAGAAAAACGTCGTAGAAGTATTTTCCCCTGAAAGATACTCTGACTACCAGTTACACGTATATACAGGTTGCATCGCCAGCATGTCTGCTTCGCCCCATTTTTCTCACACAATCTACAAAGTGGTGGAAATCCAGGGAAAATAAATGAAGGTGGGAACAAAGAGGCGGCGGATTCCAGTGTGTGAGCCACGCATGCATCCAACAGCAATCTATCATTAATGCAAACAAAGGAGCGAAAGAAACAGTTGAGGAGGAACGCGGGCAACAGATCCGCCGTCCAGGTCCGCACGGGTCCAGGTCCGCACAGGTCCAGGTCCGCACGGGTCCAGGTCCGCACGGGTCCAGAAGTCCTTGAAGACGGTTCTGGTTCTTCGACTCGGTTGGTTTACGAATCGATGCGAGGAGATGGAGATGGCGGCCTTGTAGAAACTGGTGGACGGAGCAGACCCGTGACCAAAGCACCGCCATCACACGTTAATATCATGCTAATGAGTTCATCAATCAATGGCCGAACACGCTTTATCTGGGGAAGCAGAGGCTCGTCGCCTGATCCGTCTCCGTGTGGCCCGGTCAGATAACACGGATCCAACGAGCAAATGTGTTTTCACTGAGCAGAGGAAAGAAATCCACAGTTTGAAGGAATTCTTTAATGAACCGTGGACGACCATCATCTAAACATCAGTGAGACGTGGTCGCGCTCGTGATCCACACACAGAGTTTCTTCTTCTGGACACGGTGAGCGATTCTTTGAAAACGTGCCACTCAGGAATAAATGCAGATATTCATTTTCAGACCGCGGCGCTTCCCTCTCCATAACCTCCTTCTCTCCACCCACCGCCGGACCCCGCCTCCTCCACCCTCCCCCTCCGTCCCTGCTGGATCGCTGGAGTAAACACAGGAAGAGAGTGGGCTCTGTTCCACCGCCACGGAGCCCGGGCTGGGCGTTCCTGCGGAGCTGCTGCGCCGGGGTCAAAAGTTTACCCTGGTTTTCATTTCACCTTTCCTCAGCCAATCACAGCGCCCCTCCCGCACCACCTGAACTCTGACCCCGGCAAAGAATTTCACTCAAAAGATGGTCTGACGCCAGTTTCACAACTGCACCCCCTCCCGTCTCCCATTTTCCTCGCCGCTGCTCCGACCGTTCTTTCAACCGGGCCGGCTCATGTGTTGACGGAGTTAAGGTGAAAAAGATTCCAGAAAAGAGGTGCGGGTTGGGTCGGGTGGGGGGGCGACCTGGTGGGGGGGCGACATGAACACCAAGAGTGAGTCCGCTCAAGGTTAGCAACTGTTGCTGAAGAAAAGACTCTCAAAAAGTGCAACACAAGAGAAACAAAATCAGCAACAGTTTCTCTCCGTTCGCAGGAAAACCTTTAAATGAATCCGAGAAACACAATGGTTTCTTCCAACAGACGTACAGTTTGTTTTCATCGCAGCTTGTTCCGCTCCCATCTGCCGGGCGATTAATCCCGTCCTGCTAATCAACTCTCTGGACCTGGAGGCAGCAGACGGAGACGACATACGCCGGACGAGGTGACACCGTTACTCGCCTTATGGCGGTTTGATCGACCGAACATCCACCAGCTCCTCTCAAGTCAAGAACAATCGCAGCAGAAAGATCAACAAAACAGATTGTCGAGTCCTAGACTTCACGAGGCACGAGTGATAAATAAGCCTCGGTCTCGTGACCCAGTAGTGTTTTTTTTCCTTCGGTTCTCGGGTACTGACCATTGCAACGTGAACGTGCTCATCGTACAAGGAGTCTCAGTAGAATACTCTGACTTATGTAGACATTAACAGAGTCAAATGAGTATTTCATGGGATAAACCAGTGGTTTCCAAAGTGCAGGCAACTGGGAGGGAAAAATTAAATTAAATATAGTAGATAATATTTTTAACTGTCCTGATCATAAAAACACAAACTGCCTTGATTTTTATCGTCTAAAGATTTCAATCGTGCCCAAACCATGTCTCGTTGACATTCTCTGTCGACCTTTGCACCCGTTACCAAGTAGCTTGAAGCTAAAGCTTGAGAGCAGGAAACGGACCGATTTCTGACAGGAAGAAGACGATCGACGCAGACAAACCGTGAAAGATTCTGCTGCTGAAAAAGAAGCTTTCAAGGTCATCTAAAATCCTAAAATATAAGATAGCAAACATCAAGTATGGCTTCACAGTAAAGTAGAAAAATGGCCATGATTTCCCAAAAAGCTCAACAAAAAGCAGTTATTGTAAAGTGAATAAAGTATGGAAATATGATTGAAAAGTTGACGTTTCTTTACATACATTTCCCCAGTTTTAGTTTTTAAAGATAATGTTTTGTTAAACCCAAGACATATGTGTCAAGAGGTAAAATTATTGTTCATGAAAGTATTTGTTCAGACTCTACAATACAACAGAATATCGACTGTTATCGTGCAGCCGGGTAACAAACGCCTCAAAGACCAGTACCAGTCCCAGTACCAGGGCCCGGTGGACGGCGAAACAAACCGAACCCATGTTCTCAACATAAGTCGTGACATACGGAATCATGTCAGCTCGAGGGCTGCGACTTTAATCGGAGCGTTTCCTTAACAACGAAGCATAAACACATGACGAGAGGCCAAAAGAAGAGCTAAAGTTTGGAATAACATGCTCCGCTTTACGTCGACGGGGTGAGACCAATTAAGACGTCTAAGTGCAGGAAAAAGAGGGTAAGGATGAATCATGCGACGCATGCCTGGCTGGTTTTGACACGCAGTTGTGAGTCTGAAAATCCTGATGTAGGATTCTCTGGGTTTTTGTGCTGCACAAGCTGATCTTTTAAAACGAAGGTAGCAATAAAATCTTAATTACACTCCTGGAAAATTCAAATTGCTGGCTGCAAGCAGTGAATAAATCACGTCTAAGTCACAAGGAATTTCTGCCAATTTCAACACAGGGAGGCTGCATGACTTCAAGCTTTGTGTTGCTGTGACGGTACTTTGTCTCGCACTGACTGCGTCGACACGAGCGTCAAACGTTCAAAACATACATTCATTAGAACCAGAAGAAGGAGAGTTATTGTTGGACATTGAACTTGGCGTTAAAACAAATGATTGTCAACCATCACATGTTCAGGTTCGATCGAAGAAAATGACTTCGATCGAACCCAACTTCTTGGTGATCGCCGCATGTTGGGGTGAAAGGTCACCGTTGACGCATGACGTCATTGTGAAACGGTGAAGGTTTGAAGGTGTGCTTTGTTCAAAACAAGCATCGTGAAGAGAGGAGAAATGAAAATGATCTGAGTTGCAGTTGAGAAGTTCACGCTTTATGGCTTGTTATTTTCTCTACTTTCCTCGACTCTCTTTACCCAGACAAACGGACAGAAGAAAGCATCTGGTAGCAGTTATCTCACAAACCAAACTTTTTTTCCACCCTTGCCGTCGCTCCCCAAAAGCAATTCTTATAAAAAAAAGGAGGGGGGGGGGCTAAACAAAACACAAACATGGTCTTGCTAACATTTTACAATGGTAACAAAACTAGGCCGGGGAGCTACACTCCCACTGGCTTGTTCAGGTGAACCCCTTTTACGAGCATTCTTCAGCTGGGGGAGCGAAAGTTAAAGGGGGAGTTGAAGTTAAAGAGGAAGGGCAAGTAGGGGAGGAGGGGGGGGACAAAGCTCTTGGCACCCCCTTCCCCAATAAACTCTTGCCTCCATCCAATCAAGGACGACTACAGAGACTCGACTGTTCCAAACCCTGGCTGGTTATAAACTAGAATTGGGTGCAATGATTGCTTCAGGCTGCCCGTTTGGCTTTCAGAAGTGTGTGCATGGCTCACATATGGCCCGGCCTCACACTTGGGTATTACCTCGGAGGAAGAAAGGAACCGAGAGCATGAATGAAGACGTCGCTTCAAACACGAGAACCGGAGCGACTTCGACGTTGGAGCGCTCGCCGTGCGCCTCATACTCTCACTGGTTTGGGCAAACAACCTGTAAATATTTCAGCAGTGGAAACACGCCTGTCTCGTTGAGTCCTCTATATTTAGCTATGAAAAGGACGGAGAAAAAACCCAACCAACCTGTTACACGTATGACTCGAGCGAGAGAGACACAATTCTCTACGACAAAACCCTCACAAATGAGTGCGGAACACGGTGGTGTTATTGTTTCTTAACGCGAGACAGAAACAGCACAACAACACCACAGTGTCACGTTTCAATGAAGTGAAACAATCAGGTTTTACTTTCAGCTCGGGGAGGCATCAAAACTCTGGCTCGTCCGCACAACATTCATCTCAAATAGAACACGCAGCGCGTGAAAGATCAACACTCACTTGAAACCAAACACACAACGCGACTCTGGAAAGGCACTCGGACTAATGTTGAAGGAATGTTGACTCTTCTGTCAGCAGCCGCGCAAAAATGCAGCCTGACGGAGACGATCCAAGCCAAAACCCAAAGAGATTCTTAGCGTCTCCATTGTTGCGTGACTCATTTCTCAAATTAAACCTGGTTCCTAAAGTCATATCTTCATAAAGTTCTATCATTGAAACTCGTGATTAAACGGGTTCAACCACCTTCGAGATACCGTCAAGTACATTCCAATCAGAACCATCACCGTCAAAATGATCACACCAGTCGACACGAGAAGACGGGTCTCATGAGAAAAAGTTATAAGTTAATGAATTATCAAGAGCACAGGGGCCGACAGACAAAGAGCGAAAGCAAAGCATCTGCAGTCAAAGAATCCCCCCAAAGATTGATTCATTGTTAACACAGGCTGACACCCTGTGTGAGGGAGAAAGAAAGTAGGAGATAAAGGGATGCAGAATGGGGGGACAAGGGCCTCAATTTGCCAAGGATATGAGCCCAAGTAGTCCGTTGGACAGATTCCCACAGTGGTCAACCCGTTGGTTTTCAGAGAAATTCCTCATACATGAACCAGAGTAATGACATTCCAGCGCTCGAAATGAAACTCTGACGCCGTCAGTTCCACCGAAACAACACGACGCTCCGAGATTACTAAACAAGTTCACTTCCTGTTTACATAGTTGTAAGTATTTATCCAAGTTAGCAGCAGCATTTATGGATGAGGTGACACAGGTAAGCTTCTTCGAACGCAGTTATACTCGTTCAAAACACACAAGTAAACAGATAACACCGTGAAGATACTTCCAGTTCGAGCCCCGTTTGGACACGACAGTCTAAAGCATAAGAACACACGAGATTTCTCAGATAAGAAAAGTTAAATCCTCTTTTGAACAAAAACTAGAGGTAAAGTTCCTCTGTGCGAGTCAGTAAAGATGGTGACAACACATCGATCCACGTCCCTCGACAACTTAACTCACCTTCCTATTGTTCCCCCACACAGGAGCGACCCCCAAACACGTCCTTTGACCACCTAAAACCTCAAGAGCTCAGCATTCACCCTCCGAAGACAAAGCAAACATGGACTTTACCTGAACCCGTGAACGATCGGGGAGGAGAAAAAAAAATCCCTGCACCAAAACATATCCATCTGTCTCTGTCACCGCGACTGTCTGCCTGTCTCCGATACACACTTGTGCTCAGTGTGTTTGATTTATCAGCAGTGAAGAGCCACATTCATCACAGTGTGAGGGAACATCTCATCCACCATCACCATCACGTGTAATCTCACCAGAGCCATCAAATGAAGACCAGATGCTGTTGGTTCTCCAGCAGATCAACACCAAGACGTGCACTTCAAGTTTGGTGCTTGTGGGTGAAATGGTGAACAAAGATGATTGACAGGTTCACATACAGTCAATTAAAAAGTTAAAAAAAAGGTTCTTATCCGAAACTATTCTGACTGAATCCAGCACTGAATAATCAACGTATTTTGTATTATTGACAAACACAACGAAATGACAAACACACGAGTAGAAAAAATGGTTGTAAATATAGTTTTTGATTCATCATCCGTCATAATAATAGTAACAAATCCACAAAGTAAATAAAGTGCAGAATAAAAGTCGTTGATAAAAGTGATCATTTCAGGCTCAGCGTGTGTTCCACGACGAGATCTGTTAAGTGTATAAATAGCTGGTGAGGAACAGAAGGAACATGATGGTAGAAACACAGGTGAGATGTTAGAAAACACAACAAATGATCCATCATGGCTCGAGTCTCGATCCTCGCTCAGGAACCACAGGCTCGGAAACGACAGACTTCTCGCGACCAAACCTCGCGCTCACGCCACGAAACCCGTCAAATAAACACGCATTCGTGACCGAACCTTCCACGCGGGGCGAGCAACGTACCGGCTTCGACGCTGTCGTGAGTGGGTCCGTGTGTTCTCGCCTCACAAACTCTCCGCCATCTTCAGCAGGACCGTGTTTGTTTAAATGGGAAACACTCCCCGAGCGGAGCTCCAGCTTGTAGCAGGCGCGACCTGCATTGTGGGTAATGCAGTTTGCAGTCGAATCAACTTCCGCGTCGAACGATTGGTGTATTTCGCAAATGAACTACACGAAGAAAATACCCATAAATGACAAGGGCAGTGATCGCTGATATTATTAGTGGAGATTTAAAAATGTATTTATAGACATCGAGCACTTGATACAAACGTTTCGTAATATTAATTATTATTAATTTGTCTATCTTTTAACTCATTCTGTTGGGTTCAATTAAATACTGTTTTACAATTGGATGTGTAAACACAATTTGCTGAAATAAAATAATCTAATTTTAATTGAGTAATAATGTAAATGTATCATTAGAGTGTAACACTTCTGTCATTATATAAAGACACACATCCTGGTGACAGATTTGACAAATTAAACACCAACTAAACGTCAACAAATCCATTTTGCCGTTCGCTCTGTTTGTATATCTGGGAGCGAGAGACGCAATTACATTCCAAAGAGAGCCAAAGAAGGGGGCCCTGTGGTCCTCTGTTTGTGCCCCCATCCCCCCACAAAACATGGAAAACTGACCTACCCCCTTAGTGAGTGTGAGACACTTAATTCCACACCCCCACCTCCCCATTCAGCCTGCGACTTTAAAGAGCAGAGATAAGAGTTTGAAAGAACAGGAGATAACCCCATAATCATTATTGTATTCAGACTGCTTTACCGGCAACTATTCTTTGCATCAACTCTGACAATCTCCCTGATTATTAAACATTATACCTGATAAACAAATTGTAAACATGTGCTTCAGATGTACGTATTGAAATACACTTTATTTTCCACCAAGAAACAGTGTTTATTGTCCTTTTTTACACAGAGATTGATGTTTTGACGTTTAGGTTTGTTAAATAAATAAATAATAATAAAACGTCTGTTTGTCAAAACAAGACAAGATAATCCATATGAATCTTCAGGCTTCTTTGACGACCACAAACGTGATTTGAATGTATTGACGTGAGGTTCGAGGTTCTGACAAGATCACAAACATGAAAACGCCTTTGACCTCTCGGGTCTCGACCAGCGGCGCAGAAGCTCGGCGACAGCGCCCTCTAGAGGCAGGAAGGCCTCGTTGCCCGTTTAACGCGCACTGTTCCTGTACAAACAATCTGTGGTTTATTGTGACCTTTATTTTGACCTTTAAATGGGTCATCGTGCGCTATATGACAAAATAATATATCACATCACATCTCGAACTAGATTGTAAAATATGGAATATAATTTATAATAATAATAATAATAATAATATTATTATGTTATTACATTGTTTTTCTCCTCATTAGAAACACAGGAGAGCTTGTTCTTTCATCACATGACTTCTGTGAGCTACAGCAGATAACAAATGCTACTATAGTGTGGATGTTATAACTGTGTCCTTGTTTGTTTCCCCCTCAGGCCGACTGGAGAAATACTGAGTTTAACATGAGTCATTCCGTTTCCATTTTCCAGCCTAGACACATATGACCTGCAAAACAAATGTTTCCCAGCCCTGGAATTAATTCATAATAATACACATATGACTACTTTATTGTTAACACCCCGTAACAGACAAGAGTCTCTGCATTTTTAATACAATTTTTTTTTAAATAAAATGTCCTCAACCTTATATCAGAACACTTTGTTTTTTTTTATATTATACAATACGAATTTATGATAATGCATTGTCTCCTGCAATGTTTGGAATGATCTGCTTTTCTGTGAAGTTACTACGAATATTGAAGCATTGAGTCGTGGTTTGTAATACTGAGGGAAAAATAAGGATTATTATTATTATTATTGATTGATTGATGAACCTTTATTCTTCCTACAAACTAGTTGTTTCAGTTCATACACACATTGGAACGTACAGCACATGTATTAAAAACAAATAATAAATAAAGATAATAATGAAAAAAACAACGATAAAATAATAATAATAAATAAAACAATATAAATCATTCTTATAGCAACATTTATAACAAGACAATAAATACTAATACTATAATTATTTTATTTTAAATGAAGACACTACACAAGTACAAACAATGGGAAAGAAATATATATTTAAAAAAATATACACAATATTTTATACATTATTGTTTTATATATAAGAAATACCTGTCATGCAGTGGGCATAACAAATACTGATTTTAGAAAAAAAAAACAATGAATTTACAAGTAATAATGAAATGTTAATTCTATATTATATTTTAACGATCCTGACTTGTTCCAAAACGTTATATTATTGAAAAGAAACAAGAGTAGCAGGACTGAGCTCCACATGTGTGTGTTGATGTTACCCAGGAGCTGTTCCTGGGGTTAAACATGCAAACTTCTTGTTGACGTCACAGACGTGTGGATGTGTTTGTTTGTGCTCTAGATCTCACACTGTTATCAAAACAACAGACCAAATGTCTGTCGATCCACAGAGACACCAGCGAGTTGCTATAATTCAAACCTTCAGCCTCAGACCACGAGCACCAGGTCTGATCCGGGTCCAGCCTGTCTGGCCAGGACCACTGATTCAGCCCGTCTGTGATACACAAAAGACGAGCGGACAGGAAACGCACCAGCCAATCAGGAGCTCTCTTACATCGAGTGCGACCAGTCGGTGTGTGTTTGACATCAGACGGAAGCGAGAGCAGACGCTTCTCCTCGTGCTCAGTCGTCACTGACATCACAAGGTTTGCTGCCATGACTCTACACAGGTGAGCTTCTCTCTGTTTAGAATCCTATATGTGGGGTCAAAGGTTACATCTGATGATACAGTTGTTAGACACATAACCATATACAATCATTTCAGTGTATTGTGGGTAAAACGTTGTGATTCAAGCCTTCACTGGGATTTGCTTCATTAAATGTAACATATTCATATGATAATTAGTGTAAACTTAATGTTTTCACTTCGAAAACAAAATTAAGATTTAACAGATTTACCTCAATCCCTCTGTTGTAAACATAGTTAATTATCATAACAATCATATAGACACACACTTGTTACAATTAAATCTTACTAGTTAAACTTGAGTTGAACTTATTACTTTAAAATTGCTCTGAAATCTGGACGAACGAGAGGTTACAAGAGTCCATTATGACGTAATAATGGCTTCACTCCTCCAGCTGTGATCAAGCTTTGTTTATACAACGAGTCCCTTGGAGGTGGAGACCATTGATGACACACGGTGACAAACCTCCATGCTTGACCAATCACAGCAGAGTGGGTGTGGTTATGGTCAACAAGATTTCATCTCCCGAAAAACAAAGTGTTTTCAGTGGGCGGCACTGATGATACAATAGAGTCCCACATCACAACAACACACTCACACTGATGATACAATAGAGTCACACGTCACAACACCACACACACACTGATGATACAATAGAGTCACACATCACAACAACACACACACACTGATGATACAATAGAGTCACACATTACAACAACACACACAAACTGATGACACAATAGAGTCACACATTACAACAACACACACACAGAGATGATACAATATAGTCACACATCACAACAACACACACACACACTCATGATACAATAGAGTCACACATCACAACAACACACACACACTGATGATGCAATAGAGTCACACATTACAACACACACACACACACACACACACACAGATGAAACAATAGAGTCACACATCCCAACAACACACACACATACTGATGATACAACAGAGTCACATATCACAACAACACACACACACTGATGACACAATAGAGTCACACATCACAACAACACACACTAACACTGATGAAAAATAGAGTCACACATCCCAACAACACACACACACACTGATGATACAACAGAGTCACATATCACAACAACACACACACACTGATGATACAACAGAGTCACATATCACAACAACACACACACACTGATGATACAATAGAGTCACACGTCACAACACCACACACACACTGATGATACAATAGAGTCACACATCACAACAACACACTCACACTGATGATACAATAGAGTCACACGTCACAACACCACACACACACTGATGATACAATAGAGTCACACATCACAACAACACACACACACTGATGATACAATAGAGTCACACATTACAACAACACACACAAACTGATGACACAATAGAGTCACACATTACAACAACACACAGAGATGATACAATATAGTCACACATCACAACAACACACACACACACTCATGATACAATAGAGTCACACATCACAACAACACACACACACTGATGATGCAATAGAGTCACACATTACAACACACACACACACACACACACAGATGAAACAATAGAGTCACACATCCCAACAACACACACACATACTGATGATACAACAGAGTCACATATCACAACAACACACACACACTGATGACACAATAGAGTCACACATCACAACAACACACACTAACACTGATGAAAAATAGAGTCACACATCCCAACAACACACACACACACTGATGATACAACAGAGTCACATATCACAACAACACACACACACTGATGATACAACAGAGTCACATATCACAACAACACACACACACTGATGACACAATAGAGTCACACATTACAACAACACACACACACACACTGATGATGCAATAGAGTCACACATTACAACAACACACACACACACACTGATGATGCAATAGAGTCACACATTACAACACACACACACACACACAGATGATACAATAGAGTCACACATCACAACAACACACACACACACACTGATGATACAATAGAGTCACACATTACAACACACGCACACACACACACATAGATGATACAATAGAGTCACACATCACAACAACACACCCACAATGATGATACAATAGAGTCACACATCACAACAACACACACCCACACTGATGATACAATAGAGTCACACATCACAACACCACACACACACTGATGGTACAATAGAGTCACACATCACAACAACACACAAACTGATGACACAATAGAGTCACACATCACAGCAACACACACACACTGATGATACAATAGAGTCACACATCACAACAACACACACACACTGATGATACAATAGAGTCCCACACCCCAACAACACACTCACACTGATGATACAATAGAGTCACACATCACAACAACACACACACACTGATGATACAATAGAGTCACACATCACAACAAAAACACACACACTGGTGACACAATAGAGTCACACATCACAACAACACACACACACTGATGATACAATAGAGTCACACATCACAACAACACACTGATGGTACAATAGAGTCACACATCACAACAACACACACACACTGATTATACAATAGAGTCACACATCACAACAACAACACACACACACTGATGATGCAATAGAGTCACACATCACAACAAAAAACACCCACACTGATGATACAATAGAGTCACACATCACAACAACACACACACACTGATGATACAATAGAGTCACACATCACAACAACACACACACACTGATGATGCAATAGAGTCACACATCACAACAACACACTCTGATGATACAATAGAGTCACACATCACATCACATCACAACAACACACACTGATGATACAATAGAGTCACACATACACACTTTAACACACACACACTTTAGTTCAACTTTAAATGTTAAACACGTAAAAACACAGATAATAAATGAGTCTCACTTCCTGACAAAGACAGTTTTATGAATACATTTTCGGCTCTTGTTTGCGTGACTGACTTCGACGCCCCTGACTTTATCAAAACCGTTCATATTCATAAACCTTCTCAGCACTTGAGAGATCAGATCAATGGTGTCGGTTCAACACCGCGACTCATGTGCTCAACAAACGGCTCACGAGGGCAGCGACAGCTCGACCAATCGTGGATCAGGTTGTGGCTCATCATGTGTTTTCACCGTCAACATTGGAAGTCATTTTGAAATCATGTTGCTCACGGACAGACGGATGATCACGTGACCTCCTTGGGGGAGGTAACACACGCGCAGGACAATCTCACCTGAGCAGGTGTTGGTGTGCGAACAAAGAGTTTATTGTTTATTATGGAATGTTTTAAAGTCATCAACAAACTAATACATAGTGTTTTTTAAAACGTGATCATTAACATAAAGGAGCAGAGAAGCTGCTTCTTGCTCTTCTGTGGAGGCCTTTGATTCTTCAGTCCACCATGTTGAATCTCCAAAGATGTGAAGTGAAGAACACGTCGTCCTGTAGGAAGAGATGCAGAGATGTGTGGTGTGAAGAGAGTCACACACATGCTCAACTGAAGACACACACACACACACAAACACACAGACGTTGTCAGAGTGGAATATGATCCACTGACGTCTGTGGAGCTGTCCTGTCGACGCCTGATGAAAAAGGCAGCCAGAAGGTTCACAGGCTTCTTGTGGAGCGAAGACCGGCAGCAGCTCTGCAGTGCAGCGCCGGGGCTGAGGAGAGCTGGGGAGACGAGAGCCCGTGTGGTACACTGAGCCCGGCGGCCAATCACGCGTCTCCATGTGGAGCACCGACCAATCGGCAGCTTCCAGCCGAGGTTAAAGATGGACAATTGCAGAAGAGAGCAGCAGGAAGAGAAGGCCTTCTAGAATCCTGCATCCATCTTTCCCACTCATCCTGCACGATCCACGGGCGTGAGGAGGAAGAGCAGGAGAGCCAGAGTGAGTAGAAGGTATTTCCTACATTGAAGTGATGCTGTTGTGGAAGGAACGGAGAGGAACGGAGAGGAACGGAGAGGAACGTCTGTGGAGACCAGAGGCTGTGATGATCAGAATCATGTGCAGGGGGTTGTTTTGTAGATTGTTGCATTATGTTTCCTCTCATGCATCTACTTGTGCATCTTGTATCTCTGCTGTCTCTGCTGCTGTGGATGGTTGGAGCTTCAGAGGAGGAGGCCTCTCAGATGATGCTCGTCATTTCACTGCTGATATGTTCAAGATGGTGACAAAGAAAAGGGTCAATTATTGAACTTTGTTTGTGTTGACGACTGGTGAGTCTGAACGACATCGAACGATCACATCTATTATGACAAGACTGGTGTTATTAACGGTCATTATACTGACAGAGATTGTTTCTAAGAATAAATATATTTAAACCAGGGGTCTGAGAGGACCTTCCTCAGGGGCCACATTGATATTGTGACTGTGAAAAGGGGCCGTGGATTCAATTTGAAAAAATGAAAGATTTAATAGATGAATAAATAGAAAGAAAATAATTGGATTATATATTATTTAATGTTTTTAATGTATTAAATTAGAATATTAAGTAGAAGAAGAAAAATACATTTCATTTTGTTTAATATTGATAATTAAATACATCAAAAGAATTATATCATGCCATAAAATAGGCTGTTTAACAATTCATTTAACATTCATTCCATTTCAGATTTTAATATAAACACACTTTATTTTCTAAAAAAAAAGAAAACATAAAAGGGACAAATAAAAGATAGAGAAGAAAAAGCAGAAATGGTTAATTATATGTAGTTAAACTAGTAACGAAATAAAACCATTAAAACATTTATTGTAATTTTACGGGGCTGTATAGATGAAGTCAGGTGGTCTAATACTGTGGTGGGTCAGAAGAGTGACAGCCGTGAGATACTCGGACAGTTTCACAGTCAAGATACAATTGTATCGAGGACTGACGTTGATAACCTCAAAGCCTTAGTTTCATTGAGTTGAAGGCGTTCTTTATTAAGAGGCTTTTTAGATTAGATAAGATTATACTGAGGTGAATTGATCATCTTAATGGAAGATGATGTAATTTATTCTCACAAGACTGTTCTTTGTTAATTTTGTATCATTTCTTTATTTATATTGTGTGACGGGTCTGTTATTTCCGCTATTATCTCTGCTATATAATATCACACTTAAGTCTATTCTATTCAGACAGAGGCTGAGCTGCTCAGTTAATTGTTTGCTGGAATCAAACAATGTCTGAGTGAAAAAACTTTGCAGCTAAATGTGGACATAACTGAAACATTGGTTATTGCTCCTGATGATAAGATTCCAGGGTTGAGTCAGTACTTCAGTGACTTAAGTCAGTCTGTCAAACTGAGCCTTAGAAATCTGGGTGTTGTATTTGACAAAGACATGTCTCTAGTTCGTTTGGATTATTGAAACAGTTTGTTTTCATTTCTAAACCAGAAGGATGTGTCTCGCCTGCAGTTCATACAAAACTCTGCAGCCAGAATTCTGAGCCGCTCTAGTAGAAGAACTCACATTTCTCCTTCAAACTCTTCACTGGCTGCCAGTTTCTTTCAGGATCATTTTAAAATTCTGGTTCTTACTTTCAGATCTATTCATGGTCAGGCCTTCTATCAGTGATCTGATCCAGACTTACACCCCAGCTCGGGCTCTGAGGTCTGTGGATCAGAATCTACTGATGGTTCCTGAACTTCCGGACCAGAGGAGAGAAATCCTTCCAGACTGTTGCTCCTAAGCTTTGGAACCATCTCTGTGTTTGATGATCTACTGACTCCTTCAAGAAACATCTGTGTTTGATGATCTACTGACTCCTTCAAGAAACATCTGTGTTTGATGATCTACTGACTCCTTCAAGAAACATCTGTGTTTGATGATCTACTGACTCCTTCAAGAAACATCTGTTTGATGATCTACTGACTCCTTCTAGAAACATCTGTGTTTGATGATCTACTGACTCCTTCAAGAAACATCTGTGTTTGATGATCTACTGACTCCTTCAAGAAACATCTGTGTTTGATGATCTACTGACTCCTTCAAGAAACATCTGTGTTTGATGATCTACTGACTCCTTCAAGAAACATCTGTTTGATGATCTACTGACTCCTTCTAGAAACATCTGTGTTTGATGATCTACTGACTCCTTCAAGAAACACCTGTGTTTGATGATCTACTGACTCCTTCAAGAAACATCTGTGTTTGATGATCTACTGACTCCTTCAAGAAACATCTCTGTGTTTGATGATCTACTGACTCCTTCAAGAAACATCTCTGTGTTTGATGATCTACTGACTCCTTCAAGAAACATCTGTGTTTGATGATCTACTGACTCCTTCAAGAAACATCTGTGTTTGATGATCTACTGACTCCTTCAAGAAACATCTGTGTTTGATGATCTACTGACTCCTTCAAGAAACATCTGTGTTTGATGATCTACTGACTCCTTCAAGAAACATCTGTTTGATGATCTACTGACTCCTTCTAGAAACATCTGTGTTTGATGATCTACTGACTCCTTCAAGAAACATTTGTGTTTGATGATCTACTGACTCCTTCAAGAAACATCTCAAGACACTTTTATTTGAGTTTTTCCTTGATTCTCTGAGACTCCTGTGTTTGTCTCAGTGTTATCTTGACCTTCTAAGTATATATTTTATGGGTATTGTTTTGATTGTTTAAGTTCTTTGTGACCCCAGTTTAGAAAACTCTACAAATATGACTTACTTACTTACTTATTCACACCTCACCAAGTGTTGGTAAACTATCTCATTTCCCAAGGGATTGATAAAGTCTATCTAATCTAAACGTTGGTGGTTTGTTGCATCACCTCTTTTTTCATTTACCCAAGAACACTCACTTCATCTTGTTTTCCATTTAACCAATGTTTCCAAACAAGGGGCAACAGTTGAACGTCGGTCCAGATATTCCTCTAACCAGGAAGTTTCTCCAGCTCTACTGGTTGAATACTTACAAACACAAGCCTTCGTTTGTCTTCTCTAAAGAGTATTCTGGACCTCAACTCTTAAGAGCAGGATTCCAGGGTTGAGTCAGTACTTCAGTGACTTAAGTCAGTCTGTCAAACTGAGCCTTAGAAATCTGGGTGTTGTATTTGACAAAGACATGTCTCTAGTTCGTTTGGATTATTGAAACAGTTTGTTTTCATTTCTAAACAAGAAGGATGTGTCTCGCCTGCAGTTCATACAAAACTCTGCAGCCAGAATTCTGAGCCGCTCTAGTAGAAGAACTCACATTTCTCCTTCAAACTCTTCACTGGCTGCCAGTTTCTTTCAGGATCATTTTAAAATTCTGGTTCTTACCTTCAGATCTATTCATGGTCAGACCTTCCATCAGTGATCTGATCCAGACTTACACCCCAGCTCGGGCTCTAAGGTCTGTGGATCAGAATCTACTGATGGTCTATCTCTGTGTTTCATGATCTACTGACTCCTTCAAGAAACATCTGTGTTTGATCTACTGACTCCTTCAAGAAACATGTGTGTTTGATGATCTACTGACTCCTTCAAGAAACATCTGTGTTTGATGATCTACTGACTCCTTCAAGAAACATCTGTGTTTGATGATCTACTGACTCCTTCAAGAAACATCTGTGTTTGATGATCTACTGACTCCTTCGAGAAACATCTGTGTTTGATGATCTACTGACTCCTTCAAGAAACATCTGTGTTTGATGATCTACTGATTCCTTCAAGAAACATCTCAAGACACTTTTATTTGAGTTTTTCCTTGATTCTCTGAGACTCCTGTGTTTGTCTCAGTGTTATCTTGACCTTCTAAGTATATATTTTATGGGTATTGTTTTGATTGTTTAAGTTCTTTGTGACCCCAGTTTAGAAAACTCTACAAATATGACTTACTTACTTACTTATTCACACCTCACCAAGTGTTGGTAAACTATCTCATTTCCCAGAGGGATTGATAAAGTCTATCTAATCTAAACGTTGGTGGTTTGTTGCATCACCTCTTTTTTCATTTACCAAGATCACTCACTTCATCTTGTTTTCCATTTAACCAATGTTTTCAAACAAGGGGCAACAGTTGAGCGTCGGTCCAGATATTCCTCTAACCAGGAAGTTTCTCCAGCTCTACTGGTTGAATACTTACAAACACAAGCCTTCGTCCCTTCGTTTGTCTTCTCTGAGTATTCTGGACCTCAACTCTTAAGAGCAGCTTCAACAAGCTCCTCCTGACAAGACAAGATACTTGAAATGATCCAAAGGTGGGATGACCACGTCCTTCCATCCTCTCCAGACTCCCTGTGGTGCTGGGATGCTGAAGTCCATCAAACAACATGTCATGGTCCAAACTTAAAAAAAACAGCAGTTTAATGCTCCATGTTGTCGACCTATTCATGTGCAAGTGTTTAAGAGAAGATTCTAATCTTAGAGACTTTAGCGTTTTTTAATACACAGACCTTCATGAAACTCCACCAAAGGAACTGAACCTGGACGTTCGAAGGAGGACAAATGTAGAGATAAATACGATGAATCCACCGTCCAAGACTGGAAACAGAAAGTATTTCTAAATTTCAAGTTCCAATTTTTTAGGGCCATGACCTCGACTGGTAGAAGAAAGACACTCCTGAAACAGAAGGACTTAATAATATACTGTATATCTTTATCTTTAAGCACAAATGAAATTAGGTTAGGTTAGGTAGAACTTTATTGATCCCTCAGCAGGTCTCCTTCGGGAATTTTTTTTTCCCAAATTATCCACAGCAAATTTTTCATAAAAAATAATCAAAATAAAATAAGAACAAGAACAAAGAGAAATAAAGAGAAAGAACAAGATGATACAATCTAAGTTTAAAGATAAAGATAAAGAACATAGATCAAAGAAAAATAACAAAGACAAAGGATACAAAGATTAACGTAGAACAGAACTCAAATGAGTCCTTGAGTCTATTAGTGTTGCACCTGGGAGGAGCATTCGTGCTGCATCTGCTTCTCTGCTCACTGATGACAGCGTTCAGAGGATGATGTCATCATGATGATGGACAGTAGTTTGTTCAGTTTAATTACTGTTTGTCAAGAAGTTTCTAAAAGGATTTTTTACAAACCGTAACTTGGATCTGGAGTTTATTTTCCATGTGTGAGACTTTTTCCAAACAAAATGATGGAGTTGAGGCGCACGGTCAGAGCCAGAAGGTTCCTGGTTTGGTTCCAGGTCAGGAGTGAGTCAACTTTAACCTGTTCAGGGTGTCCCCCCCTTTAACCCCGAAGTAGCTGGGATGCCTTCATAAGAGAATAAGCAGCAGAAAAAGATGATGGATTCAGGCCCCTGAGTTCTGAGTTCTGTGAAAGAAACTGTGGTCTCTTGAATCCCTCATCTTTTACTTAGATTATGGATATATAAATAGTAAATTGAGAGGATTGTCCTCTGGCTCAGCTCTTTCTGCTCTAGATCAATCTCTTATTGCATCGTCTTTAAACATCAACTCTTTCATCTGGAACTCATTCCAAACCTTGAGTAGGTGTTTCATACATTATTTTGCCTTTTAATTCCTCCTGTTTGTGACTTCATCAAGCACTGATCTGCAAAGAAACTTAACTCGCTCTGTTTTCCTGCATCAGTTTGGCAGAGACAACGATAACGATCGAGTCTGCATCAGAAATCATGGAGATCTCGACCAGATCCAAAGGTATCAATCCAAACATGTTTACATAAACTAGCTTCCTTTTGGTTCCATGTAATATTTGTGAAGTTTCAGACGAGCGGTCGACCCAGAAAAGGAAGGTGCCCGACCCGACCGACTCGTCGAACGGTGGCTCCTCCGCGGAGACTTCCCCGTCGCCCGTGAAGAAGAAGAAGAAACCAGGAGCTGTTGGCAGCAGCAAAGACCAGGTAGGTGTCTCGGTGTGACGTGGAGTCACTGATGAATCTTGTGCTTGTGAGTTGTTATCTCTGATGCATGTATTTCTCTTTTAACTTTTCCAACTTTGTGTTTCTTGTGCCTGCGTTCCAGTCAGAACTAAGACATGGTCCCTTTTACTATATGAAGCAGCCAGCACTCACCACAGACCCTGTTGATGTTGTACCACAGGACGGCAGGAACGACTTCTACTGCTGGCTGTGCCACCGCGAGGGTCAGGTGCTCTGCTGTGAGCTCTGCCCGAGGGTGTACCACGCCAAGTGCCTCAAACTGCCGTCAGAGCCCGAGGGAGACTGGTTCTGCCCCGAGTGCGAGGTAACTAGAAGTGAGAAGAAGTGCCTCGGAGTGTGTCCATGCGGCTGAGATTCTTCTTCTGAATGTCTCCCTGAAGAAAATAACAGTAGCGGAATGCATTGAGACTCAGAGCAGAGCCATGATGATGCTGACCACAGAACAGTTGTCGTACCTGCTCAAGTTTGCCCTTCAGAAGATGAAACAACCAGGTGTAAGTTTGATCAACCTCCTTCTTCTTTGGTCCTCAGAAGATCCGCTCTCTCCATATAACATTTCCCGAGGGTTCTTGTAAATGGATCCATATTTATTTGGATAAAACTTTCAGGAAATGCATAACCATTTCCATAAGATTGTTCACGTTTAAATGTAATCACTGTCTACATTTGAAACGTATTTCTAAAGAAAATACTCATGAAGAACTTGTTTGAGCCAAGACTGTCTGAAAACTTTGATCAGGAAATGTTCTTGTTAATAATATTAAGGCTCATTAAGACACACACACACACCCTTGAACACTTTATCTATTAACACTGCACATACACACACTGATGCATAGAATGTGAGATTACGAAATTGATCCTTAAGATTCTGCTGACTCATCAGATTGATATCTGCATGTGATTATTTATGAGGCTGATTTTGCAAAACCCTCTTTTATTCTGCTTGTCTTCTCATCAGTATTATATCACCATGACAGTGAAGCTGACGCTGATAATGTTTGATCGTTAAATAATCTTGTGATGACTATATAATGCTTTGCTTGAAGAGGCTCATTGAAACATCAAAAATGGTTTATACGTTTATTTAAGGAATCATTTGTGGCCCTGAAATTCAGTTAAATTAATAATCAAACCTTGATGTAATAATACATTCATTGAACAAGTCGAAGAGAGTCTTGTTTAACATAAAATATTATTTGATTCTTCTTTTTTAGTGGTTTTGCGGACGCCATTCATAACAATGCAGTTAAAAGGCTTTTGATGAGATCCAGATTATGGAAACAGATTAAGTCTCTAAGATCTTGCTTTAATTGAATAAATAGATCGACTAGTTTCATAGAGCAGAGCCAGCCCTTCTATTAGGAGAACTAAACATGATCTATTTTATGATAGCAAGAGTAGGTATGAGAGCAAATTGAAATCAAATAAATGTAATTAAAAAAAAAGATTTGTGGTTAAATTCAATCTTTCAAGGAGACTATTCTGTAATCATCGTACATTTGTCAAGCTCTCAGGGGGTCTTATGAGGTTCAAAGGTCACTCGGCCACCAAGCTTTGAGAATAAAACTGCATCTCTTCATAAGGTGTTTGTGCTAAACGTGCTTCGAATCCATGCTGGCCAAACAAGTATGTGACGGACCACGATAAGAAAAAACATCTTTGTAAGATAGTCTTCAGAGGTGGACTTGAGCTCCCAGTACAGTGTCACCAAAGGTAGTCTAAAGGATGTAGCTGCCCGTCTCTCTTTCAGGATCATCCACGATTGCCATCACGCCCCCCCCACGCCGCTGTCACGCAGAAAAAGACTTTTAATTGGGTAATCAATTACATCACTAACAACATCCCTGATTGATGCTTTCCTTCTCGAAGTGTCATCCTTTTGTTTGTGGTGGCTTCTTGACACTTTCGCTGGTAGCATGTTGCTAGCATGTTTACATTCCAGACGTCTGGGTTGAGCAGGAATTGTCGTCAAATAAATTCTTCCATCACATTCATGGATTCACAGACCGAGCCTTTCCAGAAGCCAGTGTCTCTTGAGCAGCACCCGGATTACGCCGAGTACATTTTTCACCCCATGGATCTGTGCACGCTTGAGAAGGTAAGGATATCAAAGTCTACGTTGTCTTGTTGTTGTTTATCACCGTGATAACAATGGAACTTGTTTTTCTTCTGCTCTTAGAATATAAAGAAGAAAATGTATGGATGCACTGAAGCGTTTTTGGCTGACGTCAAGTGGATTTTGCATAACTGTATCATCTACAATGGAGGTACCGACCGACCGACCGACCGACCGACCGACCGACCGACTGACCAACCTACTTACCCACCCACCCTCCTACCTACCTACCTACCTACCTATCTTCCTACCTACCTCCCAACCTACCTACCTTCCTACCTACCTACCTACCTACCTACCTACCTACCTACCTACCTACCTACCTACCTACCTACCTACCTACCTACCTACCTACCTACCTACCTACCTACCTACCTACCTTCCTACCTACCTACCTACCTATCTTCCTACCTACCTACCTACCTACCTACCTACCTACCTACCTACCTACCTACCTACCTACCTACCTACCTACCTACCTACCTACCTATCTTCCTACCTACCTACCTACCTATCTACCTTCCTTCCTTCCTTCCTACCTTCCTTCCTTCCTTCCTACCTTCCTACCTACCTACCTTCCTTCCTACCTACCTACCTTCCTACCTACCTTCCTACCTACCTACCTACCTACCTACCTACCTACCTATCTTCCTACCTACCTACCTATCTTCCTACCTACCTACCTATCTTCCTTCCTTCCTTCCTACCTTCCTTCCTTCCTTCCTACCTTCCTACCTTCCTACCTACCTACCTTCCTTCCTACCTACCTACCTTCCTACCTACCTACCTACCTACCCATCCATCCATCTTAATATATTTTATTTATCTAGTCATGGGTCACAATAAAATAATTTACATTTCATTTCTTTTTTTTCAGGCAATCACAAACTTACAGCTACTGCGAAAGTAATTGTAAAGATCTGTGAACATGAGGTGAGTAACGTCCTGATTGAAAATAATAAATAAAAACCTATTGTACAAAAAATGATAAATGTATTGTTGATCTTTCAGATGAGTGAGATCGAGGTTTGTCCCGAGTGCTATCTCTCCGCATGTCAAAAGAGGGACAACTGGTTCTGCGAGCCATGTGTACGCTGAGATGGTTTTACTCACGTTACACTAAATTAAACTGTAAATAACTTACAATAAACTTACATTTATTGTGTGCTCGCAGAGTAACCCACACCCTCTTGTGTGGGCAAAACTGAAAGGATTCCCCTTCTGGCCAGCAAAGGCACTGCGGGATAAGGACGGACAGGTGGACGCTCGATTCTTTGGTCAGCACGACAGGTATGTGTTGAATGAATGAATGAATTCAGCTCCTGTAACAGTTCATGTCTGATCTTTTGTATGTTTTTTCTCAGGGCTTGGGTTCCTTTGAACAACTGCTACCTTATGTCAAAGGAGATTCCTTTTTCTGTGAAGAAAACCAAAAGTATATTCAACAGTGCGATGCAGGAAATGGAGGTCTACGTGGAGAACATGAAGAAAAAGTTAGGAGTGTTCAACTACGCTCGCTTCAGGACACCTTTCACTCCGGACAACAACTTCCAGATGCTGCAGGATCCATCCAACCCTTCGTCCAACACGGCCAAACCTGACAAAGTGGACAAGATCAAGCTCAGTTTTGATATGACCACCTCGCCCAAGGTTCATCTCGCCAGGACGGTGTTTACTGGGTTAGCGGGGGGGCAGTGTGTTCCTCTCAGCGACATCCCAAGATCCCCCATGAGCACCAACTCCTCTGGCCACACTGGCTCCGATGGGGAACTGGAGAGCGTAGGCGAGAAGACAAAAGAGCCGAAGAGCCATGGGAGTGCAGCAGAGGAGTCTCAGGATAGC